>NC_092394.1:52980893-53180893 GCF_030028105.1 Mobula birostris
ATCTCACACATTATTGTCTCTGTGTAAAGGCCAATATAAATCAAGCTGAACCTAAGCGCATGTCCTGAGTGTTGTTCCTTTCATACCAGTACTCACTCAGATCACCTCTCAACCTGTAACACTGAAACAGGGGATCTCCTGTTGGTCCTGGCCCCTGCCATGGGAGTCTTCCTCTTGCTGCTTGCATCCAAGGCTCCTCAATCTTATTCTCTTTCCTTATCACTTCAGACTGTAGTGGTCAAAATAGCATAGACATTAAAGCCTAGATAAAAAAAAGTAATATCACAAACATTGGTATGTTTAAATATAATCAGTAAACAGGTATACAACAGATTATAAAGCATAGCTGATTTCATACCATATGTTGTGTATAATAAGATTTAATTAAATATTAAAGTATGGGGTGTGTATTACTCAAAGAGAGATAAAATTATGGTGTAAAGTCAGATAAAATCACTAAAAGAGACTTGGAATGGAATTTAACATGTAAGCACCTATGGTCAAAAACATTTTGGAAAATACTAGATAATCATGAGAACAAAGGGAAGAACATACGATTACCAGGATGTACATTAACATTCAGACCTCAGTTCCAAACTTCACTCCTAAAGGAGTGATTCCACAAAGTGTTATTAGCTAAATCCACATAATCTTTAATAACTTTTGATAATCCAACCCATTGTCTGATAATGGTTTCATTCTCGTTGGCAACTCTGTGGTAAACTGAGGAATAGGGGAAGGGTAAGAGACAGGTATCCCAATCTTCAGCAGAATGGATATACTGTATACATTTGGGTGAATGGTTGGCTTTACAACAGGTTTGGGGAATATTTGTCTGGCAAATACTAAGTCCCTCAAAACACTGGCGAATGCACCATTAGGCTCATGCAAACTGCAAAGTAAATTTTCCTTTCTGCAGTGTGCACTTAAAGAGGCAAAGGGTTATCATTCACTATAGCACATTTTAGGAATCTCCTGTTATTGACAGGCAAGATAAGTGGAGAACAGTTATTATAAGAAACAAACCCACAATCTGTTAACCATTTCTTAACCAGGTCCTCCAAACAAAGCCAATGTTCTCCTTTTTGATAGCAGGAAGCCAATATTTACTCCCTTTGTGGATCTTTGCCACTTTACAGCACAAATGGATGGGTTAGAAAGTCAAATCCTGATTTCTCCTTCATACTTCCTGCCACTATGAACCTTGTATAGTGGGTAGGTTCAGTTGTCACTATGGTAAGGAAAATGAACTGTTCCAACATACAGTAGACCAGACTTATTCCTACAATCTCCAAGGAGATGATTTGTCAAGGTGAATTCCCTAATGTGACACCCTAAGGTGATGGTGCCTACCCATCTTTCAATTGTTTATCTGAAATCCAACTGAGAATCATATAGTTCCCAGATTGTACCACATCAACCCCAGGTACAGAAAGTCTCCAGCAGGTATACTTATACAAATAGGATCCTCAGTATCTTGAGTAGTTTCATCATTAACTCTGCCAATAATTTGGTTTGTCATATCTCCCAAGGGTCATAAGATATGGAGCATTTCCAAAACAATATTTGCTGTATTAATCTCGCCCATATCCTCATAGCCTGCATTTACGATTTCTTTCATCTTTTGCCGTACAGAATTCAAATGCAAGTTTATCTCCACAATATTTAGTGTACTTACTATGGAAACTCCACATGGGATTAGGATACACTAGAGTTCTTTGCCTCTCTCATGTTCTAATTTCTGAATGAGTAAACTGTTTAATAAATGGATGTTGTAAAGCTCCTGGTGGCTTATCCACACCAACTAGGAGCTTGGAGCGATATCAAGTTGAACAACACTTGAACGTGTCTGCATCCTGGAACAAGGACAATTCTTCACACTCCTGAGGAAGAGTCTCGGCCCAAAATGTCGACTATTCATTTCCACAGATGCTGCCTGAACTGCTGAGTTCCTCCAGCTTTGTGTGTGTTGCTTTTGATTTCCAACATCTGCAGTCTTTCTCCTGTTTATAATTCATGCCTCTGTTTCTTATAATACAAGTCTTACTCCCTTTATATCCACCTGAACCTCCTCACACAATAAAACACTAGTAACACGGCATTGCAGTGATTGTGGTATGCATGGGGTAAGGTGTATAGGGAAGGTCTCAGAGCAGCAGAGCAACGGGAATTGGATTGCTAGGAGTTAACGCTAACTGATGATTTCCTTTCTCATTTGTGTCCACACCAATCATTACCATTATATTCACAATGAATTTGTAATTGAATTATAAGCCTTGTTGTTAAACCTGAAGCAATGTCCCCATAAAAGTGAATTCCCATCTTTATCCTAGTCCAATCTTTTCACAATCACAATCAAGTAATATCACAATTACTTGACCCCAATTATCAAAACACCTGTCTTATTTCTTTTACAAAACTTTACCCTAGTTCTTCATAAATTTGTAAAAACAATTTCACATTCTTCATCCTCACAATCCATGGTATCTGATAGAATCCAAGCAGACTTTTCCATGAGTCTTCATCCACAGCCACTCTAATCTTTATCTGCCTGGGTGAATATACAATTAGCTAACGATACATTTAATTACACAACATGTAACCTTCAGCAAAGCCCACGGCCACTCAGCAAACACTAATCATTTTCCAGTACCTGGAAACAAAAATCGAGAACATTTTCTGTTCTTATCTAATCATCTGATACTCCCTCTAAATTCAACTCCCACTTTATTCCCAAAACAGCCTCCCATCTCCTTCTCACTCCCATCCTCTCTTCCTTGGCTTCTGCAATTGCAGTAATTGCTTTTCTTAACCCTCCCTTTTGGTGCTGAATGTGAAGTAAACTATCCTTAACAAGCAGTCCAACTCACTGAGCGGGCGACTGCTCCTTTGTCCTCATCATCCTCATCACTTACCTGAAATATAGATCACCATCCCTATCTAGCACATCCCACTGACAGTGTGTCTTATGGACCTCAGCTACTACAGCACATTTACTTCCTCTGAGTTGGTTAATATGATACCAATCCAACTTATTAGCAGTGTGAATTTGATAGACTAACAGTCTGGCTTTATCTACAATATCATATGGCCCTATAAATCTCAGAGATGCAAAAGAGCCTGGCTAATATACCAAAATCATAACCTTCTGTCCAATTTTCAACACCCTGGGTATTCACACATCAAAGGAAGCTTTACTTTACTGTTTCTTTTGTCCCATATTATGGGCTGTGACATAATGGGCTTCCGTAATGGTGTCAATTAATTTCTACTTCCCTTTTGCAAAGTGCAAAAGCACAGATTTGCCCAGCTTAGCTCCATCTGACTTTTCTCCATTCAAATTTCCAAATGATTTGTATCCTGCAGTTGCCTCACTTTCTATAACTTCAACAATTTTACGTTATCTGCAAGGATACTAAAGTTTACATTTTTCATCAGAATCATTAAACAATTTGCGTGAATCAAAGTTCCCAGAACTAAACAGCTTTGTGGAACAGCTGCTTAAAGGGGAGGGCAGGATCGTTCCCATCACTTTCATATAGTGAGACATTCGGAGGTTCAGGTCTGGTTCACTGCAGCAAATTCAGCTGACTCCCTCTATCTGAACTGATCAGATTGCCCTGCAGCCCAAAAAAAGACTGAAGAATAAAGTGGTAGTAAACAGATTTTAGAACAGTGTCAATAACAAGGGATGGGTGTTACACTTCCATCAACACACGCCACACACAAACATTTGTCTTTTGCAAAACCATCACCATTTTCCCACACCCAACCTTGCATTCTAGTTCTGAACAGGGCAAGCTGCCTCAGATCTACATCTTCCAAGACTCTGAACAAACCCTGACAGTTTCCCCTTTTCAAGAAATCAAAAACACCGAAGCCTCAAATTTGTCCCAAAAGCACATGGAAGAAGTCTGCCTCACCATTGGCTTGGCTAAGGGTCTCACGTCTCCATCTGTAAAATTACTTCCTCCATTCTTTGTTCTCCTGGGATCCCCAATGTTTTCTCAATCAACTTGGAATAGAGATACCCAAAGGTGGCAGCCCCAATGACAGGAAAGAATGTCACTCCTCCAAAGCCCAACAATTCCAATGCTCTAATATTGACATCACTGCTCTGGAGTGAAATGAGAAAGACATCAAAGAGCAGGGTTGTGGGTACAGAAAAACAACGGGCTGGAAAACTTCAACAGGTCAGGCAGTATCTGTGAGAAGATAACCAGGTCGGTGACCCTTCAACATAATTTGAGGGATCCTTTTTAAGAAAGGGCAAATCAGAAAGGTGCTTTCTTTTACGGGATGGTTTCACTGGCAGGATGGAGCAGTCTGGCACCTCAGCCGCTCCCAGCAGTATAAGATAACACATCACAGTCTTTCTTTCAAATTACTCTTTTGAACACGGAACCAGGATACTACAGTCATCAGTACATTGGCTTCAACCAGGAAGGAGAACTTCTACTCTGACCTTGAAAGACCACTGGCTAGTTTCCCACTAAGCAAACTTAAGCTCGCAGTCAACTTTGATTCCAGGATCAGAAAGGATCAAATCTCCAGAAAAACGAGATGGGAACATTGACTCCAGCGGAGTTAGCTGAGCTACACACCCGCTCTCATCAGGGACCGGTAAAAAAAGGTTGTGGCAGCACCTGTCATTGCTCCTGCATCAGCCAGATTCTGAGCAACTGACCACAAGAAAGTCAGCATCACCTCCACCAGAAAATGTGTCAATGACTGCGGAACTTACTGCCACCTTGTCCACTCTCTTCTCCAACAGACTGGCTGGAGAACGAGAGACCAGTGCTTCATGAGATTCTGCACTGTCCATGGCTTCTTCAGCGCTGCCAAGTCCAGCTGGAGGTCAGACTCTGAGTAGTCTACTGACAGCCTAGTCAGGAGATGCTGACAGTCAGTGCCTCCTGGAAAGAATACTCCAAACAAGAGCTCAGCTCTGACTCTGCCCTTGCTGTTAGAGTCCTCCCTCCGCCACCACCTCCCAACTGCTGAACTGCTCCCCCAATCTTCACTGCCTGGTAGTTCCAGGAGAAAACCAGGCAGCAGCATCAACCTCTGGGAATGATGCAAAACCCTTGGCTATATCATGGAAAGAGACTGGGAAGCATCCTTAACAAAACTCAATTTGCTGGGTCGGGCAGCTTCTGAAGAGGCAGGGGTACTGTCAACATGTTTGGTTGAAACCCTGCATCAGGACTGAGGGAGAATGAAGAGGGAAGATGGAAGCCGGAGGTGATTAGTGGACTAAGGAGGGGGTGAAGGATGATGGGCAGATGGAGTCAGGTAGGAGAGGGGTGGAGTTGGAAACCCAATCTTTTCCCCTGACCTACTGATGCTGCTAACCCTGAGTCCCAGCGTCTGCAGTTTACTGTATCTCTATGAAACATCTTTCCCAACTGTGGCCCCCCCCCACCAGAAGTGCATCTCCCTCTTACGTCTGCTGCATGGTTTCAAAGGTACATTTAATGTCAGAGAAATGTATACAATATACGTCCTGAAATGCTTTTTCTTCGCAAATATCCTCGAAAACAGAGGAGTGCCCCAAAAAATGAATGACAGTTAAATGTTACAACTCAAAGTCCCCCCAGCTCCTCCCTCCCATGCATAAACAGCAGCAAAGCAATGATCCCTCCTCCCCATCAACAAAAAAAAGCATCACCCCCCCCACCCCACCGAGCACTCAAGCGTGCAACAGAGCATCAGTAAAGACACAGACTTGCAGTACCCCAAAGACTACTCTTTCACCTGGTATTCGACATACCACAGGCTCTCTCTCTCTCTCCCTAGTAATGGAAAAAGAGGTGTCCCCATTTCACAGGGGGAAAAAACAACTCGCTGATTTACAATGTTAGAAGTCTGTTGCGTCACTTTTTCTGAGCTCTATGCCCAAAAAATTCGGGTCTCTGGGCACACAGGCAGAGATCTTCCATCTCCCACGACACACCAATTTCCTGCTGGGACACCGACCTTTAGTCTGCCCGTCTCCAGAGCCACGAGATCCCGGAACACTGAAAGCAAGCTAGTCTCTTAGGCCGCATCCTCGGCTTATTGAATAACGGCCAGTCGTGAAACTCCGAGAGCAGGTCCAATTCCCGTAAAGAACCAAAGTCAGCATGTAACTCCAGGTCAGGGTCTTCAAAGGAACCCTGAAAGGGAAAAATAGAGATAATAAAGATGGAGATAGAGCTGGTTCCAAGTATGCATGCAAAGGAGTCACCGTTCGGCGCCATTGTCTCCTCCTAAGCTCCCCCTCCTTACCAGTGTAGACTGGGTCAGACAAGATATCATTGCCTTTACCTCAGCTCCAGACTCTGTCGCTCTGCCCATAGGGCTGTTTCATCTATAACAGTCTCCTTGCTGGGCTGGAGCTAATCTGTAAGACAACTAGGAACCACCTCAGCCACATCTCCTCATTCTGAGATTAAGATGCCCCCATCCAAGTCATCAAGCTGCAATACATAGATGATGCTTGCATTTGTGGACAGCTGCAGGCCGAGCTCTAAGTCACCATCAACTCGTTCACACTTAACGTTGTGAAGCAAAGTTTCTCTACCATCTGTTCCCATCACACACACATCTTGTTTGAAGATAAACATTCAAGACAAGGCTGTGGAAATTGTGTGAAAATTTCCCCACTTGTCTGGAACCACCATTTGGTGAACACGCAAACACGAAGAATTCTGCAGATGCTGGTGAACGCAGCAGGCCAGGCAGCGTCTCTAGGAAGAGGTACAGTCGACGTTTCGGGCCGAAGAAGGGTCGTCACGAAGGGCCTCGGCCCGAAATGTCGATTGTACCTCTTCCTAGAGATGCTGCCTGGCCTGCTGCATTCACCAGCAACTTTGATGTGTGTTATTTGGTGAACACAATCATTTGAGATGAAATTTACCATCACCTTCGAAGCAGCAGCATTGCCTTTGACCAGCTGAGGGAAGGAATCAGAATCGTTAATGATCTCTGACATATGTTGTGGGATTTGTTCTTTTGCAGCAGGACAGTGCAATACATAAAATATCTATAAGTTACAATAAGCGATATATTAAAAATGTAAATACAGCAAAATAGTGAGGCACCATTCGTGGGTTTCTGGACTGTTCAGAAATCTGGGGGAAGGAGCTCTGCTTAAGACACTGAGTGTTGTTTTCAGGCTCCTGTCCTGAAGAGATGATGAATGCTGCCTTCTTGAGAGACAGCCTTTAGAGGACGTGTCAGACCCGGCGCAGAACAGATGGTCTAGTGAATAGCAGTAATGCCCGCCCACACCCCCACTGATGAGACCTGGATTACCTCCCACAGGCACTACCTCTCAACACTGTCTGTAAAACTCCCCACATCCATTGGCAGGATCAGTGAAGGCAGTCTCTCCCAGGCAATGTCACAACGCTGGGGCTAAGTGTTCACCCACTCCCTGACGCTAGGGTCTAACCCAGACTCTGTCAGTGCAGAGAGTCAGGGAGTCAGAAGTAAAGATTTAAGGATGTTCACAAAGCATTCTTGAAAAGGTTCCATTTCCTCTGTGACTCTGGGAATCCATGGCCTGTGACTGCTCAGAATGGTAGAATGGCAGTGAGAACCTTGAGCAGACAAAGACACTGTGTACACAGCGAAATGAGTGCAACCCCTTAGTACTCCCCCGTTACCACACCTACAGCTCCACGTTACCTGTATACAGTGAAATGAGTACAACCCCTCAGAACTCCCCCATTACCACACCTGCAGACTCCACGTCACCTGTCTACAGTGAAATGAGTACAATCCCTTGATACTCCCCCGTTACCACACCTGCAGCTCCACGTTACCTGTATACAGTGAAATGAGTACAACCCCTCAGAACTCCCCCGTTACCACACCTGCAGTCTCCACGTTACCTGTGCACAGCGAAATGAGTACAACCCCTCAGTACTCCCCTGTTACCACACTTGCAGCTCCACGTTACCTGTATACAGTGAAATGAGTACAACCCCTCAGAACTCCCCCGTTACCACACCTGCAGGCTCCACATTACCTGTACACAGCGAAATGAGTGCAACCCTTCAGTACTCCCCTGTTACCACACCTGCAGGCTCCATGTTACCTGTGTGCACAGTGAAATGACTGCAATCCCTCAGTACTCCCCCGTTACCACAGCTGCAGGTTCCACGCCACCTGTCTACAGTGAAATGAGTACAATCCCTCAGTACTCACCCGTTACCACACCTGCAGCTCCACGTTACCTGTATACAGTGAAATGAGTACAACCCCTCAGAACTCCCTCGTTACCACACCTGCAGGCTCCACATTACCTGTACACAGCGAAATGAGTGCAACCCTTCAGTACTCCCCTGTTACCACACCTGCGGGCTCCATGTTACCTGTGTGCACAGTGAAATGAGTACAATCCCTCAGTATTCCCCCATTACCACACCTGCGGGCCCCATGTTACCTGTGCACAGTGAAATGAGTACAATCCCTCAGTACTCCCCCGTTACCACACCTGCAGCTCCACGTTACCTGTGTACAGTGAAATGAGTACAATCCCTCAGTATTCCCCCGTTACCACACCTGCGGGCTCCACATTACCTTTGAAGTGGAGTGGAAGCAAGTCAGAATCTGAGGATGGGGTGGGGTAGAATGGTTCCCAGCTGGGTGTTGTTCTTGAGATGGACACTATTGGAGTGTAATTGTTAGCATGGCACTTTATAGCTCAGACTTCAGAGTTCAGTTCCAGCACCATTCTGTACGGAGTCTCTGTACGACCTGCCCGTGGAATCTGTAGGCTTTCTCCGGGTATTCCAGTTTCTTTCCACAATCCAAAGATGTACCGAGTAAGTTAATTGATGTTTGTAAATGATCCCCTGACTAGGTTAGGGTTAATCAGGGTTGTGGAGTTGCTGGCAGGGGGAGCTGGCTTACTCTGCGATGTATCACTAAATAAATATGGCAATGCTGTCTGATAACAAAGGTAGACTTTCTGTTAGAGACATGAAGCTGCACGTAGACCAGATGCTTGAGAAGCTCAGTGGATCAGTGATGCAGTGAAATGGACGGACGACGTTTTCAGTCAAGACCTTTCACCTAGACTCTGTTGTTGGAGCTGGTCCTGTCCTGGGCCTTCGATGGAACGATGATTCAGTATCGGGGAGGTACCACGTTCACCAGCCTCAGTCACCCACAGCTGGTCTTTGATCTGGGGGATGGAGGGTGTGTCGACAGACAGATCAGAACAGTATTGTTTATTTTTTGGTGGAAACCCATTTCCTGTTATGTTGTTTTTTACGTAGCATCACACATCTGGAGAGTGTGAATCAGACAGTGACTGTCCTACTGGGAGCTTTAGCCGCTACGGCCAAGGTAAGACTTATCTAATCTATCAACAGTGTGTTCTGTGATGTATTTCCGGTGGACCCTGGACGCTCTACTTACAGCAGTTACAGGGCAGAAGGTTCGAGCAAGGACAACTATTCTAATTCCCTGCACACTGTGTTTTTATCATGTACACAGATCTTCTGCCCCCATCCAGAGCGCACAGTCCTCCCTGCCACTTCCACTCATTCCCGTAGGTTCAATTAAGTGGAACCCAGTTTCAGGCCACCACTGCATTTGGTGATCAGACACACAGTTTTCGGCCCAGTGCTTGCAAAACCAGGACGTTGGGAATCTTGATCTGAAAATACATAACGTGCCTTCCTGAAAGAGGTGGCTCCACACCAGTAACAGTTTACAGTGACCAACTCACCTCCACACCGGTAACAGGTTACAGTGACCAACCTGTACAGCTGGAATGTGCAAACTCCACAGTCGTGAGCACAGGTTGTTGGAGCTTTTAGGGGGGGGTGGGGGTTGCAGCTCTTCCTTCTTTCTAACCAAACATTTGGTCTCACCAAAGTTACCCACCCTCAATTGCGTGCCCACTTCCTGATCAACCAGCTTCCCTCATGCCCTTGATAACACATACATCACACTTTTCCCTATTTAAATGCAACTGCTAATTACCGATTTCTCTTCTCATCAGGTATAATGAATGGGAAATGTCTAAACAACTCCGAAGGTGTGAAGGCATGTGAAGTCTTTGGCTGGTGTCCAGCTGAAAACGACAACCGTCTTCCGAAGTAAGGATCCCATCTCATTCCAGACCTGGCAACTCCTGGGTGACATGAGAATGAAGTCAAAGCTATTTTCCCTCAAAATTTCTCCCAATAACATTTGACACCCTTACCAATCAAGAACTCACTTTAAACATATCCAATGACTTGACCTCCACAGCCAACCGTGCAATGAATTCCACAGATTCACCAGCGTCCGACTAAAGAAATTCCTCCTCATCTGTTCTAAAGGAACGTCCCTCTATTCTGAGACTGTGCCCTTTGAACCCCACTGTAGGAAACATCCTCTCTGCACCCATTGTATCTAAGGCTTTCAATATTCAGTGAGTCCCACCACCTCCGCCCCCATTTCCTTGTCCCCAGGGAAAGGGAATCAAAGACTAGAGGTCATGGATTTAACAGGAAAGGGTGAAGGTTTAAAAAAGACCCAAGGGGCAACTTTTTCATACAAAGGGTGGTGAGCTGCCTGAGACAGTAGAATAATGACATTTAGACTAGAGTATGGATAGGAAAGATTTAGAGAGATATGGGCCAATGTGGCAAAGTTAGGACTGCCTCTTGGTCTTCATGAATGACCTAGGCTGTTTCTGTGCTGAATAACTATGTCTCTCTGAACTCCTGCACTAAACCCACGTCCCGCCTGATATCAAACATTCCTCCTGTAGGCGAGACTCCACAGTCCTCCTGGGAAGAGAATTCCAGGATTCCCCATCCTTAGGTTGAGGGAATTTCTGCTCATCTCTGGCAGATAATGTCAGCACCACACCATAGCTCAGACTGTTGCCCACCGTTTCTCCCCAATAATGAATCCTTGCTTCTTTCTGCAGTCCACCCTTGCTGATGGCTGCGGAAAACTTCACCATCTTTATCAAGAACTCAATCACCTTCACGGCCTTTGGTGTTTCCAGGTACGATTTATAACTTTGAAATTTCCCCCAGGTTTCAACGTGGTTGTTGGGGGAGGGGAGAAAGGGTAGTTTTTGTTTTACCAAGAGGTCTGTTTTACAGGCGAAATATAGTGGAATCAATCACCAAAGCATATCTGCGGAACTGCACCTACCACAAGGTCCACCATCCCCTTTGTCCTGTATTTCGTTTGGGATCCATCGCTGAAGAGATCAATGAGAACTTCTCTGCACTGGCCTACAGAGTAAGTCTGGGCTCCATCCGCTCTCAGCGATGGCTGGGCAAACTTTCAGAGCTTAACATCAGGGGCTTTCAGAGAAACACAGCACAGAAATGAGTCCCTAAAACACACATTTTTATATTAATCCAACCCTAATACAATTTATACTCCCCACATCCCCATCAGCTCCTCCCTCAGTAAGATTATGGCTGAAATTTTACCTGAGCACCACTAACCCTATGTCCCATATAACCATATAACAATTACAGCATGGAAACAGGCCATCTCGGCCCTCCTAGTCCGTGCTGAATCACCTTACTATCAAAAATTCCATCAGAACAGAAATCAATGTTGAGAAATCACAGAACAGGCCCTTTGATGTCTGTGCTTGGTCCAAAGTAATCCCCTCTGTCTGCACATGATCCGTATTCCTCCATTCCCAAACAGTCCTTCCAGGTGAGGCAACACTTCACCTGTGAGTCGGCTGGGGTGATATACTGCGTCCGGTGCTCCCGATGTGTCCTTTTATATGTTGGCGAGATCTGACGCAGACTGGGAGACCGCTTTGCTGAATATCTACGCTCTGTCCGCCAGAGAAAGCAGGATATCCCAGTGGCCACACATTTTAATTCCACATCCCATTCCCATTCTGATATGTTTATCCACGGCCTCCTCTACTGTAAAGATGAAGCCACACTCAGGTTGGAGGAACAACACCTTATATTCCGTCTGGGTAGCCTCCAACCTGATGGCATGAACATCGACTTCTCTAACTTCCACTAATGCCCCACCTCCCCCTCGTACCCCATCTGTTACTTATTTTTATACACACATTCTTTCTCTCACTCTCTTTTTTCTCCCTCTGTCCCTCTGAATATAGCCCTTGCCCATACTCTGGGTCCCCCCCCCCACCTCCTTGTCTTTCTTCCCGGACCTCATGTCCCATGATCCTCTCGTATCCCTTTTGCCAATCACCTGTCCAGCTCTTGGCTCCATTCCTCCCCCTCCTGTCTTCTCCTATCATTTTGGATCTCCCCCTCCCCCTCCAACTTTCAAATCCCTTACTCACTCTTCCTTCAGTTAGTCCTGACGAAGGGTCTCGGCCTGAAACGTCGACTGCACCTCTTCCTAGAGATGCTGCCTGGCCTGCTGCGTTCACCAGCAACTTTTATGTGTGTTGCTTGAATTTCCAGCATCTGCAGAATTCCTGTTGTTTCCCTCCATTCCTTTTTTGCGTGTCAATCTAAATGCTTCTTAAATGTTGCTGTTATATTTGCTTCTACCACCTCCCTGGGACCATGTTCCAGTCACCTAGCACTCCGTATAAAAATAAAACTTGCTTGATAAATCTTCTTGCACCGTACCATGGCGGTTAGTACAACGCTTTACAGTACCAGTAACCTGGGTTTAAATCTCGCTGCTGCCTGTGATGAGTTCGCATGTCCACCCAGTGACCGCGTGGGTTTCCTCTGGGTGCTCCGATTTCCTCCTAGAGTCCAAAGACGTGCTGGTTAGTAGGTCATTGTAAATCGTCCTGTGATTTGGCCAGGGTTAAACTGGGGGTTGCTGTGTAGTGTGGCTTGAAAGGCTGGAAGAGTCTATTCCAGAATGTACTTAAATAAACAAACTTTCCTGCTCCCTCCATTCCCACCCTGGGTAAATGACTCTGACTGCCTGCCTTGTCACTGATTCTCATGACATTATGTCCTTCAATTAGCTCACCCCTCAGCCTCTGACACTCCAGAAAAAACAATTCAAATTTGTCCAACCTTTCCTTAATCCTAATACTCTCCAACCCAGACAACTTCTTGATAATCTTTTTCTACACCCACATCCTTCCTGTAATGGAGTGACCAGAACCGTTTGTTATTAAAAGATACTTATTCGACATGCTCTTAAAAGGGGAAGCAGCTTCACACGATACTTTCCTCACCCTTCCTCAGCCATGGCTCCACAACAGTCTCTGCACCCCTTCACATCACCTCTGCACCTTTAATATCCTAGTACCAAATGCTTCAAGTGACTGTTTGCAACTGCTCTGAGTATCTCTCTCCTTGGCTTTGTCTCCTCTCTCTGACCACAGCTCTGCGAAAAGCCCTGGGACCCGGCATTTGCAATCACTCCTTCATTCACGATATCCATTCGAAACTACTGTAGGTGAGGTAAAGATAGGGGAGATGGTAAGAAACGTCCCTCCAAGACATAGGCTTGAGAGATTAAAGGGTAGGAATTTTGGAGGAAGAGTTTTCCCACTCAGAAGGTGGCTGCAATCTGGAACGCACTGCCTGAGGCCGTGGACGAGGCGAGGCACGGATGGTCACAACATTTAGGATGAACCTAGGCAAGTGCCTGAAGCACCACAGTGTATGGAGCGAGAGCTGTATCAGTAGGTACATGATGGTGGGGGTGAACGGGAGGCCTGCAGGGCCTGGGTCTGTCCTGAGTGACTCCAGGTTGCCAAAGAGCTGTAAGGATTCAGTGGGCAGTGCTGTGTGTGTGTGGATCAGTGGCTAATTCTGTGTTCGCCATCACATTCTGATCTCCAGCGAGTCGTCCTCGCTGCTCTGGTTCAGCCTCACTCCCACACTCCGGCAGGGAGGACAGGTTGTCACTTCACCCAGAGTGCTGGCAGTCCAGGGACAGAGACATACAGTTCCATACCGATGAACATATGGCGGACTGGAGAGAACGGGTATACCTGTGAATACTGTGCACACACACACACAGACACAGGCACACACATGCACATAGACACACACTCGCATTCATGCACACACAAGCACACAGAGACACAAACCCACACACACACGCACACAAAGATGCATAAGCGTACACATACACACACTCCCACAGGCACAAACGGGCACATACACCGACACAGAGCCACACACAGAATCATACATACACACAGGGACACAGATAGACAAACATACATGTACACAGACACACAAATGCACGTGCATGCACTCACACACAGTGTATATCAGGAAGCAAGAGGGTTTAGGAGTGAGTGTCTATTTGAAGTACTGAGCATGAGAGTGACATCTTGCAGGGTGGGAGCCGTTTGAAAACAGCAAGTCTCATTGGGAGTGAGTCTTATTTGAGACAATAAAAACAAGCAAGGTGTAAGTGGAGTGCCTATTGTGGGAGCAGCCATTGTTAGAGTGGGCCAGTATTAGAGTGGTCAGGCTTTGGCTCTAAAAGCTTTGACGAGAACAGGTGGAGGCTAAGACTGCTGTGTCATTTGGAAACATTTAGGTTATTGTACAACTTAATCTTATGAAATTAGAGCCAATGTAGGCGGTAAGGTAGTTAAGGCAGTGGAATTGTTCTCCTGAAAGATGTGGGGTTGCATGGTACCTAATAATCTCCCTGATAACTACACCTGCAGGAAAGGCATTCAACTGCGGCTCCTGGCTACAAGGTCAAGGAACTGGAGCTGGAGTAGGATGTGTTCGGGACCAGCTGGGAGCCGAAAAACATACAGATGAGATCTACAGAGGTGGTCACACAGAGTGTGGGCTTCAGACAGGGGATGGTGACCATCAGAAGCAAGTGGAGTAAGCAGGTAGTGCAAGGTTCCTGTGGCCATTTCTCTCACAACGAGTATACCCCTTTGGATACTGCTGGAAGGGATGCTACCAGGCCAACTTTGAAGCTCAGCACGGAAGGATAAAATCAGCTGGAGTGATAGTGAAAGGAGACTTGATAGTTAGGGGTTGGACAGGAGATTCTATGGCTGCGAAAGAGACACCAGGATGGTGTGTTGCCTCCCAGGTGATTGATCCAGGATGTCTCAAAGCAGCTGCAGGAGTTTCTCAAGAGGAAGGGTGAGCAGCCAGAGGTCGTGGTGCACATTGGCACTGATGGCATGGGTAGAAAGAGAGAACGAGGTCCTGCACTGGAAGTACAGGGAGAGAAGGAAGAGGCTGAAGAGCAGGACCTCCAAGATAATAATCTCTGGATTAGTCCCACAGCCACGTATTAGTCAGGGCAGGAACAGGATGATAGCACAGGTGAACGAGTGGCTGAGGAACTGGTGCAGGGGGCAGGGCTTCAGATTTCTGCATCATTGGGGTCTCCCCTGGGAAGGTATGACCTGTAACAAAAAATAGATTACACCTGAACCTGGGGGGGACCAATATCCTTGCAGGCGGGTTTGCTAGAGCTGTTGGACATGATGTAAACTATTTGGCAGGGAGATGGGAACTGGAGTGATAAGGGTGAAGATGGAGCAGTTGGTGTACGAGTAGATGCAACGTGTATTGAGACTGTGAGGAAGGGAAGGCAGATGACAGGGCAAACTGCAGTCAGTGGGACGAGATGAAGTAAAACAAGAAGGCAAAATAGAAACGGGTGATGAATGTAGGATTGAAGGAGTTATATTTGAATGCACATAGTATACAGAATAAGGTAGATGATCTTGGACAGCAGTTAAAAGATTGGCAGGCATGACATTATAGGCATCTCTGAGTCATGCCTGAAAGAAGATTATAGCTGGGAACTAACATCAAGAACACACGTTGTATTGAGAGGACAAACGAGTAGGCAAAGTGGGTGATGAGGCTCTGTTGGTAAAAAATGAAATAAAATCTGTAGAACAGAGGTTCCCAAACGTTTTTATGACATAGACTCCTACTATTAACTGAGGGGTCTGTGGACTCCGGGTTGGGAGCCCCTGCCTCAGAAGGAGCTTTTATAAGATCAGAAGATGTAGAAACCTTGCGGGTAGAGTTAAGAAACTCCAAAAGGTAAAATGACCTGATGGGAATTATATACAAGATTCTGACCAGTAGCCAGGATGAGAGAAATAAATTCCATGAAATTGAGAATATAAAAAGGGCAATGTTATGATATCATGGGGCATTTCAATATGCAGATTGGAAAAAACAGGTTGGCACTGAATCCCAAAAGAGGGAATTTGCAGAATGCCTACAAGAAGGCTTTCTAGAGCAGTTTGTGGTTGAACCCACGAAGGGAAAGGCAGTTCTGAATTGGGTATGTATCAGTCTGACAGTGGAGTAAGGGAATTATGGAAGAACGCTAGAGAGGCTGGCCAAAGTTGATTGGAAGGGGACTAACAGGGATGACGGCAGAACAGCAATAGCTGGGGTTTCTGGGGGGTAATTTGAAAGGCGCAGGACAGACAAGGAAAGTCAAACTCAGCATAAAGAAAGAGAGAGAACATAATATAGAAGAAAATAGTGAGAAGTTAGAGGATTGGGAAACTTTTAAAAACCAACAGAAGTAAACTGAAAAAGCCATAAGGAGAGAAAAGATGAAATATGAAGTTAAACTAGCCGATATTATAAAAGACAACACCAAAGAGTTTTTCAAATATATAAAATAAAAGAAAGGTAAGAGTGAATATTGCAATGCTGGAAAAATATGCTGGGGAGTTTGTTATGAAGGACAAGGAAATGTGGATGAATGCATTAAGTACTTTGTGTCAGTCTTCACTGTGGAAGACATTAGCAGTGTCCCAGAATTTCAAGAGGGTCCAGATGCAGAAATGCAATTACTAAGGAGAAGGTGCTTGGGAAGCTGAAAGGTCTGAAGGTGGATAAGTCACCTGGACCAGATGGACTACACCCCAGGATTCTGAATGATGTAGTTGAAGAGATTGTGGAGACACTAGCGATGATCTTTCAAGAATAACTAGATTCAGGAATGGTTCTGGAGAACTGGAAAATTGCAAATTGCACTTCATTCTTTAAGGATGGAGGTAGAGAAAGAGAATTATAAGCCAGTTAGCCTGACTTAAGTAATTGGGAAGATGTTATTTATTAAGGATGTGATTTTGGGGTACATGGAAGCATATGATAAAATAGACTAAAGTCAGCATGGTTTCCTTATTGGAAAACCTTGTCTGAAAAATCTGTTGGAATTCTTTGAAGAAGCAACAGGCAGGATAGACAAAGGAGTCAGTGGATATTGTTTACTTGGATTTTCAGAAGGCCTTTGACGAGGTGCCATACATGTGGCTGCTTAACAAGTTAAGAGCCCATGGTATTACAGGAACAGTATTAGCATGGATAGAATATTGGCTGACTGGTAGGAGAGGTGGGAGTAAAGGGGGCTGGTGACTAGTGGTGTTCCACAAGGGTCTCTATTGGGACCGCTTCTTTTCACATTATACGTCAATGACTTGAATGATGGTATTGATGCCTTTACAGTCGCATTTGTGGATAATATGAAGATAGGTGGAGGGACAGGTAGTGATGAGCAAGCAGGGAATCTGCAGAAGGACTTAGATTGGGAGAATAGGCAAAGATGGAATATAATGCAGGAAAGTGTATGGTCATGAACTTTAGTAGAGGGAATAAAAGCGTAGACTATTTTATAAATGGAAAGAAAACTCAAAATCAGAGGCACAAAGGGACTTGGGTGTTTTCCCCCCTCTCCCTTTTCCTTCTCCCTGGGCCTCCTGTCCCATGGTCCTCTCATATCCCTTTTGCCAATCACCTGTCCAGCTCTTGGCTCCATCCCTCTCCCTCCTGTCTTCTCCTATCATTTTGGATCTCCCCCTCCCCCTCCCACTTTCAAATCCCTTACTAACTCTTCCTTCAGTGAGTCCTGACGAAGGGTCTCGGCCTGAAACGTCGACTGTACCTCTTCCTAGAGATGCTGCCTGGCCTGCTGCCTTCACCAGCAACTTTGATGTGTGTTGCTTGAATTTCCAGCATCTGCAGAATTCCTCGTGTTTGGGTGTCCTTGTGCAGGATTCCCTAAAGGTTAGCTTGCAGGTTGAGTCGGTGGTAAGGAAGGCAAATGCGATATTAGCATTCATTTTGAAAGGACTAGAATATAAAAGCAATGATGTTGAGGCTTTATAAGGCATTGGTCAGACCACACTTGGAGTATTGTAATTAGTTTTGATGCCCCTTATCTAAGAAAAGATGTGCTGGCACTGGAGAGGATCAAGAGGTAGTTCACAAGAATGATTCCAGGATTAAAAGATTTAACGTAAGAGGAGCATTTGTTTGCTCTGGGCTGCAGTTTAGAAGAATAAGGGGGGATCTCATTGAAACCTATCGATCATTGAAAAGCCCAGAGCGGATGTTGGGAGGATGTTGCCTATAGTGGGGGAGTCGAGGACCAGAGGCCACTGCCTCAGAATAGAGGGACATCCACTTAGAATAGAGATGAGGAGGAATTTCTTTAGCCAGAGGGTGGTGAATCTGTGGAATTCATTGCCATGGATGGCTGTCGAGGCCAAGTTATTGAGGGTATTTGAAGTGGTCCTTGATTAGTCAGGGTGTGAAATGTTACAGGGTGAAGGCAGAAGAATAGGTTTGAGAGGGACAATAAATCAGTAATGATGGAATGGCTGAACAGTCCTATTCCAATCCTGTTGAATTAGGCCAAATGGCATCAGTCCTCGGTACCATTCAACGTGCCACCTACCAACTACAACCTTGCCCGAGGATTAAAGTGCAGTCAAAAGTGGGGTACGTTCAGTAAGAGCACAGGTGACTGCCTTGCTTCTGACAGGATGCTCTTATTTTGCCTCGTTGAAGGGAGCTATCATTGGTATTGTGATACACTGGGATTGTGACCTCGACTGGCCTGTGACTCAGTGCAAACCGACCTACAGCTTCCACCAGCTTTACCGCAGCCTAACCAAGGACCAGGTGTCAGTGGGCTTCAACTTCAGGTGAGTAAGAAATGTCAGGTGATGATGCCAGAGCCTGGGGTGTGATCCATAATTCACATCCCAGCCATTTTATATCTGGAACAAGTTGCAGAGGACCTTCCCATCAGCACAGAGCAAGCGAGTGGAATGGTCTCACCCAGTCCAAGTCTTTGATAGCAATCCAGATCTCAAGTTCTCTGGTCCCAGCTGTGGCTGGAAAATGCACTCAGTCTAGTGGGGGGGGGGGGGGGGGTAGAGCCACTGCACAGAGACCTTGGTTCAATCCTGTGCTGTCTGTGTGGAGTCTGCATGTTCTCCCTGTGACTGCATGGATTTCCCCCAGCTGTCCGTTTTGCTCCCACATATGCAAGATGCTCGGCTCAGAGGGTCAATTGCTCCTAGCGTGGGTAAGGAGTGGTATTAAAGAGGAGTCGACAGGAACAGGCAGATGATAGAGCAAAGATGCACGCAGCCAGATGGTTCGAGATGTGTCTATTTTAATGCAAAGAGTATCATGAGCAAGACTGATGAACTGTGACGTTGTGGCCATCACCGAGACTTGAATGCCTCAGGGGGCAGGAATGGCTGCTGGGTGTGCCGGGCTTTGGATGTTTCAAAAAGGACAGGGAGGAAGGTGAAAGAGAGGGGGGCGTGGCATTGCTAATCTGGGATAGTATCACAGCTGCAGAAAAGGAGGAAGTCATGGAGGGATTGTCTACTGAGTCAGTGTGGGTGGAAGTCAGAATCAGGAAAGGGGCAATAACTCTACTGGGTGTTTTTTATAGACCCCCCTCCATAGTAACAGGGATATCAAGGAGCAGATAGGGAGGCAGATTCTGGAATGGTGCAATAATAATAGGGTTGTTGTGATGGGAGATTTTAAACTTTCCTTATATTGACTGGCATCTCCTTAGAGCAAGGGGTTCAGATGGGGTGGAGTTTGTTAGGTCTGTTCAGGAAGGTTTCCTGACATAATATGTAGGTAAGCCAACTAGAGGAGAAGCTGTACTTGATCTGGTATTGAGGAATGAACCCGGTCAAGTGTCCGACCTCTGGGTGAAAGAGCGTTTTGGAAATAGTGATTACAACTCCATCTCCTTTACCATAGCACTGGAGAGGGATAGGAGCAGATAATTTGGGAAAACATTTAATTGGGGTAGGGGAAATATGATGCTATTAGGCAAGAACTTGGGAGCATAAATTTGGAGCAGATGTTCTCAGGGAAATGCACGGCAGGAATGTGCAAAGTTCAGGGAACATTTGCATGGAGTTCTGTATAGGTATGTTCCATTGAGGCCGGGAAAGAATGGTAGGGTTAAAGAACCATGGTGTACAAAGGATGTAGAAAATCTAGTTAAGAAAAGAAAAGCTTATGAAGGATTCAAGAAACTAGGTACTGTTAGAGCTCTAGAAAATTACAAGGGTGCCAGGAAGGAGCTCAAGAATGAAATTAGGAGAGCTAGAAGGGGCCATGAGAAGGCCTTGGTGAGCAGGATTAAGGAAAACCCCAAGGCATTTTTTCAAATATGTGAGGAGCAAGAAGATGAGCCGTGTGAGAATAGGACCAATCAAGTGTGCATGGAATCGAAGGAGGTAGCAGAGGTAATTAATGAATACTTTGTTTCAGTATTCACAAGGGAAAAAGACCTTGGCAATTGTGGGGATGACTTATTGTGTGGAGGTGAGTTGGTCACTGTAACCTGTTACCAGACTGAAATACTTGAGCATATAGACATTAAGAAAGAAGATGTGCTGGAACTTTCGAAAAGCATCCAGTTAGATAAGTCACGGGACCGGACAGGATATACCCCAGGCTACTGTGGGAGATGAGGGAGGAGATTGCTGGACCTCTGGCGATGATCTTTGCATCATCAATAGGGACGGGAGAAGTACCAGAGGATTGGAGGGTTGCAGATGTTGTTCCCTTATTCAAAAAAGGGAGTAGAGGTAACCCAGGAAGTTACAGACTAGTGAGTCTTACTTCAGTAGTGAGCAAATTGTTGAAGATCCTGAGGGGCAGGGTTTATGAGCATTTGGAGAGACATCATCTGATTAGGGATAGTCAGCATAGCTTTGTCAAGGGCAGGTCAGGCCTTACGAGCTTGATTGAATTCCTTGAGGATGTAACCAAACACATTGATGAAGGTAGACCAGTAGATATAGTGTATATGGATTCCATTAAGGCATTTGATAAGATTCCCCATGCAAAGCTCATTCAGAAAGTAAGGAGGCATGAGATCCAAGGAGACCTTGCTTTGTGGATCCTGAATTGGCTTGCCCATAGAAGGCAAAGGGTGGTTGTAGATAGTTCGTATTCTGCATAGAGGTCAGTGACCGGTGGTGTTCCTCAGAGATCTGACTGGGACCCCGCCTCTGTGATTTTAATAAATAACTGGATGAGGAATTAGAAGGGTGAGTTAGTAATTTTGCTGATGACACAAAAGTTGGGGTTGTTGTGGATAGCCTGGAGGGTTGTTATCAGAGGTTACAGCAGGATATCAATAGGATGCAGAACGGGGCTGAGAAGTGGCAGATGGAGTTCAACCCAGATAAGTGTGAATTGGTTAATTTTGGTAGGTCGAATTTGAAGACAGAATATAATATTAATGGTAAGACTCTTGGCAGTGTGAAGGATCAGGGGGATTTTGGGGTCTGTGTCCACAGGACATTCAAAGCTGCTGCGCAGCCTAAGGCATATGGTGTGTTGGCATTCATCAACCACGGGATTGAGCTCAAGAGCCGTGAGGTAATGTTACAGCTGTATAAAACCTTAGTCGGACCCCACTTGGAGTACTCTGTTCAGTTCTGGTCACCTCACTACAGAGAGGATGTGGATACTATAGAAAAGGTGCAGAGGAGATTTACAAGGATGTTGCCTGGATTGGGGAGCATGCCTTATGAGAATAGTTGGAGTGAACTTGGCCTTTTCTCCTTGGAGTGACAGAGGATGAGAGATGACCTGTTAGAGGTGTATAAGATGAGATGCATTGATTGTGTGGATAGCCAGAGTCTTTTCCCCAGGGCTGAAATGGCTAACACAAGGGGACATCATTTTAAGGTGTTTGGAAGTAGGTACAAGGGGGATGTCAGGGGTAAGTTTTTCCACACAGAGAGTGGTGGGTGTGTGGAATGCACTGCCAGTGACGGTGGTAGAGGAGGACACAATGGGGTCTTTGAAGAGACTTAGAAAAATAGAGGGCTATGCAGTAGGGAAATCTTAGACAGTTTCATGGTCAGCACTGTCATGGTCCAGATCGGGGTCTCTTTAAATTTATTTCATTTATGTTATGATCCGGACCGTTGACTCGTTGTTTCCCTTTGGTTCCCTGTTTTCCTGTGTCCCTCGGCCTTGGTGATTACAGGCAATTTACCCTCGGCTGAACCGGTAGTTTATAATCTCCGGCTTTCAGCTGTTCGGTGCGAGAGTGTTTGCAAAGTCACCAAGGTACGGCGTGCCAATGTCATCTGGCCGGAGCAAGCCTAGTCTCCGCCCGAAGCGAGTGCCGGTAATTCGCCTTTCCTCACCGGAGCAACCCTGTCAAGTTACCTCGCCAAAGCGAGCCTGCAAAGTTTCCTCACTGAGGTCAGTTAACCCGCCGAAGGGAATCAAGAACCACTGTATACTGTCCCAGACCAAGTCGAGAGCTCGCCACTACCTGGCAGCATCCAAGTACCGAGTCAAGTCCTGGCCCTGGCAGCATGCACGTACCGAGTCAAGTCCTGGCCCTGGAGTCATCCAAGTTCTGAGTCAAGTCCTGGCCCTGGCAGCATCCACATACCGAGTCAAGTCCTGGTCCTGGTGGCATCCAAGTTTCAAGTCAAGTCCTGGCCCTGGTGGCATCCATGTACCGAGTCAATCCTGGCCCTGGCGGCATCCACGTACTGAGTCAAGTCCTGGCCCTGGCGGTCTGTGATTCCTGTCCTACCCCCCGTCCAAATCCCTTCTCTGTCCCTCTTGTCTCTAGCCCTCATCTGCAGCCCTCGCCTACACCTCGGTCTAATTCTATCACCGGAGCTAGATAGGTACTGTCTGGTGTTCTTTCGTGTTGGTCTTGTCTTGTCCTCGCCTCCGTGGGGTAAGTCAGGCCTTATTGCCATTGCCCCGTGGAGGGTCACGTCTTGTCGAGTCCTGTCCTCGCCTCCGTGGGGTAAGTCAGGCCGTCTTGCCATTGCCCTGCGGGGGGTCATGAGTCCCGGCCCTATGTCCTGTACCCAAGGAGGGGTCCCGACTCTGTTCTGTATATGTGTCCATGGTTCCATGTATCTACTCTCCCGAGACCGAGGCTCCGTTTTTCCATGTTCCTCCTCTCCCTAGCCCATGTCATGTCCATGCCTGGTTCTGGGGTCCGAGCCTGAGGCAAGACCCAGGTACTGGGTCCTTGCCCAGTCTCTGGCTCAGAGTCCATACCATAGCCTCTTCATGTCGCTGCTAGTTCTGGGATCCAATTCTGAGTCCTAGCCCAGACCCCTAGACCCAGCCTAGTCATAGTCCTCAGTCCTTGTCCAGTTCACTATTCCTGCTTCTGCTTTGCTCTCCTGGTATCAAACAATAAACTCAATTTAATACCTCACAAGATGTGTCTTGCATTTGGGTCCCCCAATGCCACCCCCCCACTTTGACAAGCACAACATTGTGGGCTGAAGAGCCTGTAATGTGCTGTAGATTTCTATGTTCTATGGATGTTGGGAGAATAAATTGGAATGAGTGTAAATGGGTCATTGATAACAAATTGTTGCCTGAACTGCTGAGTTCCTCCAGCATTTTGTGCTGTTGCAATTGCTAACAAAGAATTGATGAACCAAAAGCCAGTGCCCATGCTCCACAGCTCTGCGACTCTGCACTTATTCCCATTAAAACGGACTAGGGAGAGGTGCTGGGGTCCAGAGTAAACAGCTGCCCTAACAGGGAACTGCCACATTTGCAGCTCCTAGTCTGAGAGTTCCAGGAGCACTACTGCAGGACACAGCAGGTTCTGCTTTCCTTCACTGCTGCAACAGCCACACCCATAGCAGCAGAGCACGTTATAACTCCTCCTGTGATGAAGACTACCATCGGAGGGTCTACTGTTTGTGTCCCGCCTAGTTTCCCCTCCTCACCATAACTCCTTCTTGTTGTACAACACATCCACCTGCCATCCGGGTAACACCACCTCAGGCTTGTGGGATGACAATCCGTCTTTCTTCAGCATTTCCATAAAATGTAGAAGTCACTCTTTATTTCCACATCTCCAATTTTTGTTCCTCCGATATCTGAGCAACTCCTCAATGGGACCAATCTTCCGAGCTTCCATTGCCAGCTATTCCACAAATCAGGTGCCAACCTCATCCTTGGCAAGCTCCCAGTGCAGTTTACCAGACAGCTGGGCAGATGTTCAGTGTGGCACTGGCCTTATTGCAGAGTACTGATATCCATGTGGCCTTTCTCAGCCTGTGCTCACAAACAGCCAAGATTGTGCAGTGTGAGATGGCCTTTGCAGGAACCCAATGTCAGCAGTTGGCTTCATCAGATCTGTCTCACTTCACTGCAAGCAGCAGAAAATAAATACAGCAGCGAACAGGTTAAATCTCAGAGGTGAGCTCATAATAAAGACGACATTCCAAGGAAATTCTTCTCTGGATGCCTGTCGATGACTAGTGGTGATCTGTAGGGGCTGGTGTTGGGACCGCTTCAGTTCACGTCATGATTTGGATGGAATTGATGGCTTTGTGGCCAGGTTTGCAGATGATAACAAGATAGGTTGAGGGGCAGGTAGTGTTGAGGAAGCAGGGAGTCTGCAGAAAGACTTGGGCAGACTGGGAGAATGGGCAAGAAATGGCAGATGGAATTCAGTGTAGTGAAGTGTATGGTCATGCACATTGGCAGTATCACCAATCTTCGTATCATCTGTGAACTTACTAACCCATACATCCAGGTTATTTATGTACACAGACAGCAGAGGTCCCAGCATAGATCCCTGCAGAACACCACTAGTCACAGACCTCCAGTTAAAATAAGTCCCTTCGACCACCACCCTGTGTCTTCTCTGGGCAAGCCAGATCTGAATCCAAATATAGAACATAGAACATTCCAGCACAGGAACAGGACCTTCGGCCCTCAGTGTTGTGCTGAACCAGCTAAAGAGTAAATCACAAAAACCCTCAAAGACTAATCCCTCCTACCTACACAATATCCATAGCCCTCCATCTTCCTCCTGTTCGTGTGCCTCTAAATGTCTCTTAAAAGCCGTTAATGTATTTGCCTCTACCACCATATCAGGCAGTGCATTCTAGGCATCCATCATTCTGAGCAAATATATATACACAAACATAGTGTATATACAAAATAAATATAAATATTGTGTGTGTGTGTGTATATATATGAGAGAGAGAGAGGGGGGAGAGAAAGAGAGAGAGGGAGAGAGGGGGGGAGAGAGAGAGGGAGAGAGAGAGGGAGAGAGAGAGGGAGAGAGAGGGGGAGAGAGAGAGAGAGAGGGGGAGAGAGAGGGAGAGAGAGAGGGGGAGAGAGAGAGGGAGAGAGAGGGGGGAGAGAGATAGAGAGGGAGAGAGGGAGAGAGAGAGAGAGGGAGAGAGAGGGGGGAGAGAGAGAGGGAGAGGGAGAGAGGGGGAGAGAGAGAGAGGGAGAGAGAGAGGGGAGAAAGATAGCGGGGGAGAGAGAGAGAGAAAGGTGCTGGCTGTTCACTCTCTATCTGCCTCTTATCTTACACCTCTGATCCCTTCTACATAACCACCCGGAGCAGCCCAATTGTGCAGTGTGCACTGGCCCCCATCATCTCTGGGAGTTACCCAAGTTGGGCTGGAACCTGCAGAATGTAAATCTGTAACACAGGACTGCAGTATTTGTAGGTATTCACTTTACTATTGAACAATCCCCACAGAGATCCTTAAAGTCTACATAAAACTGGGAAACATTAACCTCATTCCTTCTATGTTAATGTTTTAGGGACCGGGTGTAGAAAAGATTGAGGTAGCTGTAACACTCTCTCTGCTGTCAGGGGTAGCTGTAACACTCTCTCTGCTGTAGTACCCATCAGAATAGACTGAAGCCCACCCCAACGTACTTCAAATGTCAGGGGAATGCACCATGGTTGCTCAAGAAGATCTCCCCACTTGAGTAAGGGAATCCAGAACATCTTAAATTCTGTGCGCTTAGAATTCACACCATAAAAGGCCTGGAAACCATTTCTTCACACAAACAACATTCCACTCATGCCTGGGCAGGATGTGGGGCAGAGTCACTGGGCTACTTCAGGGTACTGGAGCCAAGCTGTTCACAGGCCGTCTCGGACACGGAGGAGGCTGCCAGTTTGGAGATCTCACTCCCAGCACAGCTGCCCGGGGCCGCGGATCAGCCGGACATTTCATCAGGGATAATGGCAGGTCTTCGGTGAGAGGGAGAGGGAGGGTGGGGGGGGAGGGAACTCACAAACTCCTCAAGGAAAACATAAAGTCAGGCAGAATCTACAGTAGATGTTTTGGGCCGAGACCCTTCATCAGAACTGGAAAGGAAGGAGGGAGGGGCAGAAGCCAGAATAAGAAGGTGGGGAGGGGAAGGAGGATAAGCTGGCAGGTAACAGATGAGACCAGGTGAGGAGAAAGGTAGGTGGGAGGCAAGGGGCACTAAGGTAAGGTGATAGGAGGGAAAAGTAAAGGGCTGAAGGAGAAACCTAATAGAAGAGGACAGTGGACCAATAGAAAGGGAACCAAAGGGAACTGATAGGTAGGTGAGGAGAAGAGAAGGGGTGAGAAGTTAACAAGTGTCAACTCCCATTTATTCCTCTCCATGGATGCTGCCTTACTTACTGAGTTCCTTCAGCACTGTGTGTGTGTGTGTGTGTGTGTGTGTGTGTGTGTGTGTGTGTGTGTGTGTGTGTGTGTGTGTGTGTGTCTGCAGAATCTCTTGTGTTTCTGAGGTAAAGTTTACCCAACAAGACAGCTGGATGGAGGCAAACAATAGGCTAGCCATGATCACACTGAATGACGAGGCCAGCTCACCTCATCTCCTTATCCCGCTCCCACGTGCCCATCGAAACACTTACTCTGGAATGTGACCTGCAAGGTGACAACACATTCAACAGCTGTGTGGGCCACTGATTTTGGTCTGCAGGAGCTGCCCTGGGTTGTCGTTAGGCCCCGTCTCTAAAGAAAACGATGAGCCTGCATTGGAGAGGGTCCAGAGGAGGTTTGCGAGAATAATCCCAGCAAAGGAGGATTAATGCATGAGGAAATTTTGATGGCCCTGAGCCTCTATCGCTGTAGTTTGGAAGAAACCTACCAAATATTGGAAGGCCAACTAGGGTGGGCGTGGAGAGGATGTTTCCAAAAGTGGGAGAGTCTAAGACCAGAGGGCACAGCCTCAGACATCCCTTTAGAACAGAGATGAGGGGGAATTTCTTTAGCAGCCAGAAGGCAGTGAATCTGTGGAATCCATTTTCACAGATGGCTGTGGAGGCCAAGTCATTGGGTAGCTTTAAAGCGGAGGTTGATAGGTTCTTGATTATTAAGGGAATCAAAGCTTAAGGGGAGAAGGCAGAGGACGGGGTTGAGAGAGAAATCAGCCATGATCAAATATCAGAGCAGACTCGATGCAGCAAACGGCCTAATTCTGCTCCTATTTCTTGTGGTCTTGTGTTGAAACTGTTGACTGACCCTGCCCCCATTATTTGGGATTGTCTGGTCTGACTCCCTCAACGGGTGGAACGAGAGTCCGTCCGAGCTGACTTTCACATGCACACCTTGCAAAGTTAGTGGCAGGAACAAGTGTAGCAAGATAACAAGGCTCACGGCACCGGCAATGGCAGGAACCCGTGGCCTCTCGAGCAGCTGCAGGTGCCCTCTTGAGGCCAGAGAAACTCTGTGGCTCCTGCATCAGTGTTCTCACTGATATCCAGTTCATTGTCATAGTCACACAACATGGACACAGGCCATTCGGCCCATTTCGTTCATACCAACTGGAGTGCACCCATTGTTCTATGGATCCCTCACCGTTGTCACAGAAAGCAGTCATGTGTCTACTACTGTGTCCCAATTTCTGGGAGGTCATAGGGTTGGAGCTCCCCACCTTCTGAACCTCTCCAAAGGCAGTCGAGTAATTTGGTTCACACTGAGGTTCTGAAAGATACTATAAAGAGCTGAACTCTCTTTCACACTGGTCCTGATATTAACTCCTCATGTTACCTTCCAAAGGTATGCAAAGTACTATGTGGAAAATGGTACTGAAACGAGAGATCTCTACAAGGTCTTTGGGATTCGGTTTGATGTAATGGTGCATGGAAAGGTAAGGTTATTTCTTTCTCTTGTGATTCCTACTAACTAATTGAGATTGTTTGTTGATAAATGTCAATTTGTGACAGTTTCCCACTGAGTCCTCCACTTCTCACCCTGAGGTGAACTGGTAACATCGAAAACCAAAATGTAGATTATATGCCACCGGTCAGGACTGGAGAGGGGGAAGGTTCCCCTGGGGAAGGAAGTCTCAGTTGTACAGGGAAGAGAAAGGTCTACGAAGCACTGGTTACCATAACGAGTGCAGCAGACAGACTTTGCTCTGGTTACTGATATGATTACAGGATGTAACCTAATGCCAGGTCAAGGATATCACTGAGGAGAGGCCAAACATGAAAGTCAGAGAGGTATAGCATCATACAGGCCCTTTGGCCTACACGTCCACACTGACCACAAAGTACACATCAGTCGTCCCTGTCCAGAGCTTCTATGCCTTAGTCATTCAAGTGCTTGAGTAGGAGTTTCTTCAATATGAGAGTCTCTGCCTCCAGCAGATCCTCAGGCAGTGTGATCCACATTCCACCCATCCTCTGTGTGAATAATTTCTTCCTTGTATCCCTTGCATTAAAGCTTTGCCCTCTGGATTTAATCCGTGTTTGCAGGGGGCTAAGATTCTATGCCCCTCAGTTTGTACACCTCTATCATGTCACTCCTCAGCCCCACTGGCTTGGGGAAGGACAACGCCAGCCTCTCCTCGTAATAGAAACATGCTGACGTCCTGGGAAGAGTCCACATCCTCGGCACTGCCGTACGGTGTGGAAATCAAAACTGTACACAGTGCTCAGTTGTGGTCTACCAAACGTTCTATAAAGTTATACCATGACCTCCCTTGTCTTCTACTTTGTCACAACTGATAAAGTCCAGCATCACTTATGCCTTCTCCACCACCTCTTCTCCCTGTGTTATCACTGTTAGTGATCGTTTAGTTAGTGCACAGTTCATCAGTAGACCCTACCGTTCACAGTGTATCTCCTGTCCTTATTCACCTTCCCAAAGTGAATCACCTCAGAATTATCCAGATTAAATTCCAACTGCTATTGCTCTGCCTATTTTACCAACCGATCAATAGCATCCTGTCACCTTCAACTGTCCTCCTCACCATTCACACTAGTGACTTTCATGTCATCAATTTACCGATCATAGCTCCCACATTCGCATCCAGACTGACAATATACATGACAAACAGAGCAGTTCTGACTGTCATACACCACTGGTCAATGGCTTCCGGTCACAAAAACAGCCCTCTTTCTTTTGCTGAAGGGTCTTGGCCCGAAACGTGAACTGTACTTACTCTCTTCCAGAGATGCTGCCTAGCCGGCTGAGTTCCTCCAGCATTTTGTGTGTTTCTCTCCTCCTTCCTCCATTGCTTTTGAATCCAATTTGCCAACTTCTCCTAGATTTACAAGAGTAGATTTATCTTAGCCCTCAGAAGTTTTTCAATAACTTCTTTAGCACTGACATTCGATCCCCGGGCCAGTTATTATCTGACTTTTCCCTGCTGTCCTCCCTGAATAAAGGTTCCCCTCCAATCCATGGGTTTTGTGATAGACGAGGCCACACTCACCCCCAAGAGAACTACAACCTTGTCATTGGGTTTGGAGGCTTACATGCCTCAATGACCTGGAGAGCTGTGTTGGCTGGAGTCAGGGCTTTATGCTTTCCATCTTGGTAGGGTCACCCAAGAGTAGAGATCGGACGAAGGGTAGTCCACTGGTCTTCTAGGTTTGGGGTTTCAACTCAGGGCTAGCAACCCTGACTGGTCAAACAACACTGCTACGGAAACAGCAACGAGGAATCTTTCTACTACTGTGTACGATGATATTCCTGAGTCTCCACCCGGGACCTGCATGACTGACAGTAAACAGAAAGGAAGCTACTGACACAGTGAACGCTGCCAGAGATGGAGGATCTTTGTTGCTGCCTTAAACGTCAGTGGTGTAATGGGTAAAAGGCGGCGGCTGTGTTCAGAGCTCTTTGCAGTTTCTTGCGGCCTTGGCCAGAACCGTTGCCATACCAAACTGGAGTGAATCCAGACAGGATGCATTTGTTCTCTGGTGCATCTGTAAAAACAGTGGTAGCCAACAAGAACATGATGGATTTCCTTAGCCTTCTGAGGAAGTCAGAGAACTACAGTACGGATACAGTCCCTTTGGCCCATCAACCTGCGCCTGGTCCATACCCCTTCTGTCCATGTACTATACCTATCCAAATTACTGTTAAACATTACAATCGAACCCACGGCTGTAACTTTCACCAGCAGCTCATTCCACATTCTCACCACCCTCTGAGTAAAGATGTTCCTCCTCATGTTCCCCCTAAACATTTCACCTTTCACCCTGAACCAATGACCTTGAGTTCCGATCTCACCCAACCTCATTGCTTGTATGTATTCACTCTATCTGTGCCCCTCATTATCTTGTATACCTCTTACCAGATCTCCCCTCATTCTCCTACACTCGAGGTAATGAAATCCTAAACTGTTCAATCTTTAGTTATAGTCATATCTTATTGATCCTGGGGGAAATTGGTTTTCGTTACAGTTGCACCATAAATAATAAATAGTAATAGAACCATAAATAGTTAAATAATAATATGTAAATTATGAAATAAGTCCAGGACCAGCCTATTGGCTCAGGGTGTCTGACCCTCTAGGGAGGGTCTATAGGACTCAAGCCATCAAGTCCCTTGTAAAGGCATTGGTGCACTTCCTTGGTCATAGCAGTCAAGTGGCTGAACTAGGAAAAGTAATTGGAGACATTGACACCTCACAGCCTGAAACTCTGAACTATCTCTGGGGCTGAAAGTTAAGCACCCTGGGGTGTCGAGGGTTTTATCCTTTAATCCTTTTTTCCTTACACAAGTCGACCTTTAGCTATGCCTGTAGTACACAAGTGAATCTTTGGACAAGGGCCCATTCACTTCCTGACATTATTCTGTTTCGCCAGGCTGGTAAATTTAACATCATACCTACCATGACAACTGTCGGCTCCGGGATTGGTGTGTTTGGTGTGGTAAGTAAAATAACCTTCATACAGAGGCCAGGCTCCTGAGGGCATGGCCTAGATATAGCATGGTTACTCCCAGAGATCGGTCAGGGTTAGGGAAGACAGTATCTTCACACAGTAGAATTGGCACAGGGCAGGAAATGGAGCAGAGTGGTCAATCACAGCCAAAGGGGCTGAATGGCCTTCATGTGTTCTCTCTGCTCAAAGAGAAATTGTGGTCAGGAGAAGGAAGTGGACCTGGAGCTTCCCAGACAGAGACAGTACAGAGAGTGGGTCCGCAGTTGACTTCTTGAGGTCAGATATGGTTGTGAGGGAAGCAACCTGTAATTGGTGGTCCAAGAATCAGATGATTGGGGTTGGGGGTGGGGGCAAAAATAGAGTCTGGTCTGCCAGCTGACAGGTAATCAGCAACTCACTACCTCACCTTGAATGCCAAGTGACTGAACCTTCTTGACCAACCCTCCCCTGCAGGACCTTGTCAAATGTCTTCCTAAAATCCATGGAGACAATGTCCACTGCCTTGACTTAATCAACATTCCTGGTAATTTCCTCAAAGCACACAATGCCATGTTGACTATCCCTAATCAGTACCTGCCTATTCAAATACGTGTATATATGGTTCCTTAGAATACTTTCCAATAATTTTCCCACATCTGATGTCAGGCTCACTGACCTATCATTTCCTGACTTAACTTTAGAGCCTTTTTTAAACAGTGGAATGGCATTAGCAATCCTTCAATCCTCTGACCCACACCCGTGGTTAAGGACGTTTTAAATATCTCTGCTAGGGGCCCTACATTTTCTGCACTAGGGTCAAGGGAACACTATCAGTCTCTGGAGATTTATCCATACTAATTTGCCTTAAGACAGCAATCTCTCATCTTGATGCAACTTGGCCATTCCTGGTATTAATCTAGTAAACTTGCCTCCGACTCATTGAAATCCTTCCATAAATAAGGAGAGGAATATTGAACACAGGGGCCCAAATCTGGTCTCACCAATGACCTACGGAACTGGAGCAAAACTTGGCAAATGCACAGTGCAGTTGAGAACAAAAAGCACAGGCTCTGTTCACATGTTTTCATGCATGTTGGATCTTGTCGTACACAGTCATGATGTTGTCCTGTCTAATTCATAACCAACATTGTATTTGTCATCAATATGGGCAGACTGCAAGTCACTTAAATGTTGGGTGATGTACAGAGTAGTCTCTGCACATAAACAATCTCCTCGCAGAAGTGCCTGCCTAACGCCCACCCTGCACAATTTTCATGGCATTGAGGTTATCAAACACAACTTGTTCTCCATTCACTCTGGAATTTTTTCCCCTATTATGAGGAGCCTGTGAGAATGCCCTTTGTCACATCCCTCAATTTAACTAATCCATCCTTCTACTGCAATAAAAGTTGCTGGTGAACGCAGCAGGCCAGGCAGCATCGCTAGGAAGAGGTGCAGTCGATGTTTCGGGCCAAGACCCTTCATCAGGACTAACTGAAGGAAGAGCTAGTAAGAGATTTGAAAGTGGGAGGGGGAGGGAGAGATCCGAAATGATAGGAGAAGACAGGAGGGGGAGGGATGGAGCCAAGAGCTGGATAGGTGATTGGCAAAAGGGATACGAGAGGATCATGGGACAGGAAGTCCAGGGAGAAGGAAAAGGGGGAGGGGGGAAGCCCAGAGGATGGGCAAGGAGTATAGTGAGAGGGACAGAGGGAGAAAAGGGAGAGAGAGAGAGAAAGAATACACACACACAAAATAATAAATAAATAAATAAATAAATAATGGGTGGGGTACGAGGGGGAGGTGGGGCATTAATGGAAGTTAGAGAAGTCAATGTTCATGCCATCAGGTTGGAAGCTACCCAGACGGAATATAAGGTGGTGTTCCTCCAACCTGAGTGTGGCTTCATCTTTACAGTAGAGGAGGCCGTGGATAGACATATCAGAATAGGAATGGGACGTGGAATTAAAATGTGTGGCCACTGGGAGATCCTGCTTTCTCTGGCGGACAGAGTGTAGGTGTTCAGCGAAATGGTCTCCCAGTCCTTGGGTCTCGCCAATATATAAAAGGCCACATCGGGAGCACCGGACGCAGTATATCACCCCAGCCGACTCACAGGTGAAGTGTCGCCTCACCTGGAAGGACTGTCTGGGACCCTGAATGGTGGTAAGGGAGGAAGTGTAAGGGCATGTGTAGCACTTGTTCCGCTTACAAGGATAAGTGCCGGGAGGGAGATCGGTGGGGAGGGATGGGGGGGACGAATGGACAAGGGAGTTGCGTGGGGAGCGATCCCTGCAGAAAGCTGGGGGGGTGGGGGGGGGAGGGGGGAGGAGGGAAAGGTGTGCTTAGTGGTGGGATCCTGGTGGAGGAGGCGGAAGTTATGGAGAATTATATGTTGGACCCGGAGGCTAGTGGGGTGGTAGCTGAGGACTAGGGGAACCCTATTCCTAGTGTGGTGGCGGGAGGATGGAGTGAGAGCAGATGTGTGTGAAATGAGAGAGATGCGTTTGAGAGCAGAGTTGATGGTGGAGGAAGAGAAGCCCCTTTCTGTAAAAAAGGAAGACATCTCCTTCGTCCTGGAATGAAAAGCCTCATCCTGAGAGCAGATGCGGCAGCGTTATGTGTGTTGCTTGAAATTCCAGCATCTGCAGATTTCCTCGTGTCACCCTTCTACTGTCACAGTTTCCCCTCCCCAAGTACTGACCAAAACATAGCCACCAGACTGACATCTAGTTGGAGATCATTTCAGATGGCCCAGTGGTCTCCAATTTGAAAAGAGTGAGTAATTCCAGTCCCTGGCCCTTCCCCATCACCACTGCCCAGTTACTCTCAGCAAATGGTCGTGGTCTACTGGGCAACCGATGTCTCAATGAGATGAATATTGAGACTCCAAGAGCAGGTCAGCGGCCGGCGTCCTTTGATGCGTGAGTCACATCTAAAGCCTTCCCACCATCCACGCAATGATGAGAGGTGATAAGACCACAAGACATCGGAGCAGAATTGGGCCACTTGGCCCATTGAATCTGCTCCACCATTCAATCATGGCTGAATCCTTTCATCCCCTTCTCAGCCCCACTCCCCGGCCTTCTCCCCCATAACCTTAAAAGCCATGTTCAATCAAGAACCTATCAATCTCTGCCTTAGATACACCCAATGACCTGGCATCCTCAGCTGCCTACAGTAACAAATACCACAAATTTACCACCCTCTGGCTAAAGAAATTTCTCCGCATCTCTGTTTTAAATGGACGTCCTTCTATCCTGAGCCTGTGCCCTCTGGTCCGAGGCTCCCCCCACCTTCCCACATGTACTCTGTCTGGGATGGAATGCTCTCCACTGCCTGGATGTGTACAGCTCAAGAACTCACACTTAGTCTGACATCAAGGGCAAATCAACCTACTTGATTTCCCATCCCCTCAACCATGCTAAACATTCATTCCCTCCATCACAGTACATGTAATGAGTACCACCTACATGATACTCTGCAGTTATTCACCCTGACTACTCCAACAGTACCTCCCAAACCTGCACTCTACCGCCAAGGACAAGGCAGCAAGATGTGGGGAGAGAATCACGGTTCAGTCACACACCATCCCAATTCAGAAATACATCACCAGTTGGTCATCACCAGATAGAAATCCTAGACTCCATCCCCACCAGCACTCTGGAATCCACTTCACCAGGTAGAGATCCTAGAGTCCATAGCCACACCTTGGAGCTAAACACAAAGGAGAGCACGTACCATAAAGCAGGGAAAGGAAACGCCACATCGCAGCTTTTCAGTCTGCCTCGTTGACGTGACTGGATGGGGTATCAGTCATGCTGGGAAAGGGTCAGTCAGACATGGATAAGCTGTTGCTGCTTAAAGATAACTGGTTTTCATCATCCATTTCTTTCTTTAAAGGCAACGATTGTCTGTGACTTGGTCCTCCTCCACCTCGTTTCAAAACGCAACTACTACAAGCAAAAGAAGTTCAAGAACGTGGAAGCTTCCCTCCCATCAGGGAGTGGGAACTAGATAGTCTCCCAACCAGAGCTCCCCAAAGTATCCAAATCATTTAGAAACTCAAATCGTTTTGACTGAGGAACGTCAATACTTAATCTTGGCCACTTAAATAGGTCTAATTGGATAACAATATTTCATAGAACATAGACCAGTACAGAACACAAACAGGCCATTCAGCCCACAAAGTTGTGCTGAACCAGCTAAAAAGCAAACCAAAAACACCCAAACACATATCCTCCTGCCTACACCATGTTCATATCCCTCCATCTTCCTTCTCAGCTGGATGCTTTTGGATTCCTTTCTAACAGAAACAAAGGACAACAAGGAGAGCTTGAAGATGTTCTTCCTGTCCATCCTGGAGAAATAACACCACTCATGAGAACTGTAACCTCTGCATACAATATCAGATAACACCACTGCAATTCCACAACAGCTACAAACCTGGTCACATCCTCTGACCTGGTTACTGGGAGTATGAGGGAAGCAAAAGCTGATTCTTGAGTGGAGAATCCTAGCCTCTTGGCTGCATTGTTATGTCAGCCTGATCTTCAAAGAACGCCCATCTCTGTTAGGTGACTTTACAGTTAAGTATTGTTGGCATCACTGACAGGGAAGAACTTCCCATGTGGAAGTCTCAAATATTGCAATGCAAAGCTAAGCATTGTCTACCACGAAACTGAGCAGCATTTTAAACACTTCGCATAAACTTTCTTCTCTCTAATATTCTTCTTTATAACCACTTTAAAAGTTTCCAAGTTCTTATCGTGGTGTGACATTTGTCTGGAGTGATATGATAAACTGATAGAGCACGACAGCAGAAAAACAGGCTCTTTGGCCCAAATAGATTGTGCCACACTGTTATTCTGCCGAGTCCCATTGGCTTGCACCTAAACCTTGGCCCTCCGCACCCCTCCCATCCATGTATTTATCCAAATTTCTCTCAATTGAACCTGCAGCTGCCATTCCACTGGCAGCTCCCTCTGAGTGAAGCTATTCCCACTAAACATTTCAAATTTCAACTTCAATTTATGAACTCTAGTTGTAGTCTCGCCAAATCTCAGTGGGAAAGGTCTGCTTGCATTTATCCTATCTATACCTATCATAATTTTATCAAATCTCCCCTCATTCTCCTATGCTCCAGGGAAAATGTCCTAACATATTCAACTTTTCCCAAAACTCAGATCCTCAAGTCCTGACAACATCCTTGTAAATGCACCAACCAATTAACCAGACCCTTTCCTCAAAGTCAGTCCACTTGACGTCACCGTCCACTGGTGGTCTAATGATCCTATGGCCAGTTCTCCACTGTTGGCTTCAGTACTGTTCTCTCTTCTCTAATGTTCTCTCTCAACTAAAGAAATCTGACTATGGAGATGGCTGTTATTGAACACCTTGGTTCTCAGTTTGACAGCCTGTGGCCTGTCTCTGTCACAGGTAGGCAGGGTGGTGAGAAAAGCATTGGGCGTGTTGGCCTGCAGAGGATATTGAGCAGAGGAGTTGGAACATTACGTTGTAGTTGTTCAAGAGGGTTGGTAAGGCCTCCTGCACACCAGGGTAAGCAGTCCCAGCGTACCCAGTCACTCTTTCTAACTCAAGCCCTCCAGTCCCACACCCTACACCCTCACATCCCTCCTACAGTGTGGCCACCAGTAGAGCACACAATAATGTGTACCAGCATGCCGTGGGGAAATGAAATGGAGTTCAAACAGGCTGTAAACTGAATGAAATGCCAAAAGAGCCACCCAGAGGCAAGCACAAGGTGAACTTTAACCCAAAGACATGTCTGTGTTCCTACAGGCTGGCCATAGACATAGAACATAGAACAGTAGAGCACATCACAGGCCCTTCGGCCCACAATGTTGTGCAGACCCTCAAACCCTGTCTCCCATATAACCCCCAACTTAAATTCCTCCATATACCCCTCCAGTAGTCTCTTAAACTTCACTAGTGTATCTGCCTCCACCACTGACTCAGGCAGTGCATTCCACGCACCAACCACTCTCTGAGTAAAAAACCTTCCTCTAATATCCCCCTTGAACTTCCCACCCCTTACCTTAAAGCCATGTCCTCTTGTATTGAGCAGTAGTGCCCTGGGGAAGAGGTGCTGGCTATCCACTCTACCTATTCCTCTTATTATCTTGTACAACTCTATCATGTCTCCTCTCATCCTCCTTCTCTCCAAAGAGTAAAGCCCTAGCTTCCTTAATCTCTGATCATAATGCACACTCTCTAAACCAGGCAGCATCCTGGTAAATCTCCTCTGTACCCTTTCCAATGCTTCCACATCCTTCCTATAGAGAGGCGACCAGAACTGGACACAGTACTCCAATTGTGGCCTAACTAGAGTTTTATAGAGCTGCATCATTACGTCGCGACTCTTAAACTCTATCCCTCGACTTATGAAAGCTAACACCCCATAAGCTTCCTTGACTACCCTATCTACCTGTGAGGCAACTTTCAGGGATCTGTGGACATGTACCCCCAGATCCCTCTGCTCCTCCACACTACCAAGTATCCTGCCATTTACTTTCTACTCTGCCTTAGAGTTTGTCCTTCCAAAGTGTACCACCTCACACTTCTCCGGGTTGAACTCCATCTGCCACTTCTCAGCCCACTCCTGCATCCTATGACAAACATTACAGGTTTAACCAGCTACAGTGAACTAGTCCATTAACTTGACCAATCCAAAAAACTTACAACAAACATTACAGGGATAAACTGCGGGGTTGCTGCAACTGGTGAAATGCCTTATTGCTACTGCCATGTGTTCAGTGAAGACTTGTTTTGCATGCCACCCAAAGAGATCACCTCACTACACTGCGCATTGAGATACTTCCAATAACAGCTTACAGAATGAAGTGTTCATTGCAGAGTATGACAACATTGACCTTGACTTCACACTGCAGCACCTAGGCTCCCCAGTTCACAAGTAACGATTCTTTATTCATTTCAGTTCAGCCTTCCATTACATCATCCCTGAGCTTCTACAGAGAAACTCACGACTGGATGCACCAGGTCCCATCCCAAACTTCCTCTCTGACAGGAGGCAGTGAGAGAGACTAGGCAAGCACACAGTATCTCCACATCCCATCCCACTCTCTCAACACTGGTGTGCCACAGTATGTGTGACCAGGCAAGCACACAGTATCCTCTCTCTGACAGGAGGTGATGTGAGAGTCCAGGCAAGCACACAGTATCTGTTCTCTGACCAGAGGTGGTGTGTGAGACCAGGTAAGCACACAGTATCTGCTCTCTGACCAGAGATTGTGTGTGTGTGACCAGGTAAACACACAGCATCTCCATATCCTCATCTCTCCACATTGGTGTGCTGTAAGAGTCTGTTTGCTCCTCTCTGTACACCAATAACTGCATCTCCTGTGATCCATCAGTTAAACTGGTAAAGTCTGTGGACAACGCCACTGTTATTGGACTAATCGCCAGGGGCCACAAATCCAAGTAAACATGCTATCAGCCCGCTGCAACCACAACAAATTGGAGCTGAATGCCATCAAAATTGTGGAGATGTATTTTGACTTCAGGAGAAATGTATTCCCTCTCTGCCCGCCACTCATCAACAACTCTACAGTTAACACTGTTTCAATATTCACCTTCCTGGGAATCATAGGAGAATCGTATCTCCTTCGGTCACAGAAAGGTTTAACAGAGGATGTAGCTCCTGGTTTGGTAAAATTCCATCTTCGCCAGAGTCTACTGGCACAATTCTACACTGCCATCATAGAGAGCATCTTCACATCAGCCATTACTGTCTGGTCTGGTGCAGCATCCTCTCACAAACTACAGCGAGCCGTCAGCTCAGCAGAAAGGCTCCCTGTCTGCAGTCTACCATCACTACAGGACTTGCACGTGTCCAGGACAATGAAGCAGTCAAGAAAATCATTGCAGACACTACCGACCCAGCTAAGTGCCTTTTCTGAAGGCTCCCTTCTGGAAAGTGCTATAGGGCTATTAAAACAGAAACTTCACACCATTTTAAAAATTTCTTCCCCGAGGCAGTTAATCTAATCGACCATTCAGCTAGCCCCCTGCGCCCTCTGTCTATTACCCCTGTCACTACACTGCATTGTTGTGAACAATTTAAGCCACTTTTTATAATGTTGCTTACATTGTAAATACATCCTGATACTTGCACACATTTTATTCCATATCCATACTTTAACCTCTCACTTTATCTTTTAGATAATTCTTAATGCTTTACAGTTGTTGAATGTTGTTTTTTTTTGTACATGTTGTACCTTGATCAACACCACAGCAAATTCCCAACACATGTAAATATTAATGGCAAATAAAGTTGATACTTGATCATTGAAATGCAGGGCAGGTAAAGAGGACAAAGTAGATTATGAGATCTTCCCTCACATAGTCTTCTAACAGCAGAACAAAAGCTGTCATTGATCCTGCTGGGACACGTTTTCAAACTTTCTCGACTTCTTCTGAGAGAGGAGAGAAAAGGAAATGCTTGGGGTGAGCCATTGATTCTGCTGGCCGCATTATTGAACCAGTGTAGGCAAAGTCCTTAGAGGGGAGGCTGGTTTCTGTGATGTTACTGAATGTGTCCACAATTCTCTGCAGTTCCTTCAGGCCATGGGAAGAGAAGTTGTTGTATCAAGCCATGATGGGTCTGGATAAGATGCTTTCTACACACACCCCATCTTTCCACCATCTTAATAGGGATAGAGTCCCTCTTGTCCTTGTCTACCACCTCACGAGTCACTGCATCCAGCACATCGTTCTCTGTAACTTCTGCCATCTTCCCCCCCCCCCCAACAACAAGTATACCGCATTGGATACTGTTGGGGGAAATGACTTACCCGGGACAAGCAGCAGTAGCCGGATCTCTGGCTCTGCAGTGCAGAAGGAAGTGGGGGGAAAGAGGAGAGCGGTAGTGATAGGGGACTCGATAGTTAGAGGTGCAGATAGAAGGTTCTGTGGTCCTGACAGAGAATCCAGGATGGTTTGTTGCCTCCCGGGTGCCAGGGTCAAGGACGTCTCTGATCGATTGCATGACATTCTGAAGTGGGAGGGTGACCAGCCAGATGTCGTGGTGCACATCAGTACCAATGACATAGCAAGGAAGAGTGAGGAGGTCCTGGAGAGTGAGTATAGAGAGCTTGGTAGGAAGTTGAAAAGCAGGACCTCGAGGGTGGTAATCTCAGGATTGCTACCTGTGCTAGGTGCCAGTGAGGGTAGGAATAGGATGCTCTGGAGGCTGAGGAACTGGTGTAGGGAGCAGGGTTTCAGATTTCAGGATAATTGGGACCTCTTCTGGGGCAGGTGGGATCTGCCGTACAAGAGAGACGGGTTACACTTGAACTACAGGGGGACCAATATCCTTTCAGGGAGGTTTGTTAGTGCTGTTGGGGGGGGTGCTTTAAACTAGATTTGCAGGGGGATGGGAACCACAGTACCAGAGCTGACAGTGTGGCTGGGGTGAAAATAAATGATGTTAAAAGTTCAAGCAAAGCCGCAAATAGAAAGGTTGTGAGTGGTGGTAAGAATTTTCTGAGGTGTATATATTTCAATGCTAGGAGTATTGCAGGGAAGGCAGATGAGTTGACAGCGTGGATTGACACGTGGAATTATGACGTTGTAGCAATTAGTGAAACTTGGCTACAGGAGGGGCAGGACTGGCAGCTTAATATTCCAGGGTTCCAATGTTTCAGATGTGATCGAGGCAGAGGAATGAAAGGTGGGGGAGTGGCATTGCTTGTTAGGGAAAGTATTACAGCAGTGCTCAGGCAGGACAGATTAGAGGGCTTGTCTACTGAGTCCTTGTGGGTGGAGCTGAGAAACAGGAAAGGTATGGCCACATTAGTGGGATTGTATTACAGACCACCCAATAGTCAAAGAGAATTGGAAGTGCAAATCTGCAGAGAGATAGCAGGCAACTGCAGGAAACATAAAGTTGTGGTGGTAGGGGATTTTAATTTTCCATATATTGATTGGTTCTCCCATACTGTTAGGGGTCTAGATGGTTTAGAGTTTGTAAAATGTGTTCAGGAAAGTTTTCTAAATCAATATATAGAGGGATCAACTAGAGGGGATGCAATATTGGATCTCCTGTTAGGAAATGAGTTAGGACAAGTGACAGAAGTCTGTGTAGGGGAACACTTTGGTTCCAGTGATCATAACACCATTAGTTTCAACTTGATCATGGACAAGGATAGATCTGGTCCTAGGGTTGAGGTTCTTAACCAGAAGAAGGCCAAATTTGAAGAAATAAGAAAGGATCTAAAAAGCGTGGATTGGGACAGGTTGTTCTCTGGCATGGATGTGATCGGTAGGTGGGAAGCCTTCAAAGCAGAAATTTTGAGAGTGCAGAATTTGTATGTTCCTGTCAGGATTAAAGGCAAAGTGAATAGGAATAAGGAAACTTGGTTCTCAAGGGATATTGCAACTCTGATAAAGAAGAAGAGGGAGTTGTATGACGTGTATAGGAAGCAGGGAGTAAATCAGGTGCCTGAGGAGTATAATAAGTGCAAGAAAATACTTAAGAAAGAAATCAGGAGGGCTAAAAGAAGACATGAGGTTGCCTTGGCAGTCAAAGTGAAGGATAATCCAAAGAGCTTTTACAGGTATATTAAGAGCAAAAGGATTGTAAGGGATAAAACTGGTCCTCTTGAAGATCAGAGTGGTCGGCTATGTGCGGAACCAAAGGAAATGGGGGAGATCTTAAATAGGTTTTTTGCGTCTGTGTTTACTAAGGAAACTGGCATGAAGTCTATGGAATTAAGGGAAACAAGTAGTGAGATCATGGAAACTGTACAGATCGAAAAGGAGGAGGTCCTTGCTGTCTTGAGGAAAATTAAAGTGGATAAATCCCCGGGACCTGACAGGGTGTTCCCTCGGACCTTGAAGGAGACTAGTGTTGAAATTGCAGGGGCCCTGGCAGAAATATTTAAAATGTCGCTGTCTACAGGTGAGGTGCCGGAGGATTGGAGAGTGGCTCATGTTGTTCCGTTGTTTAAAAAAGGATCGAAAAGTAATCCGGGAAATTATAGGCCAGTAAGTTTAACGTCGGTAGTAGGTAAATTATTGGAGGGAGTACTAAGAGACAGAATCTACAAGCATTTGGATAGACAGGGGCTTATTAGGGAGAGTCAACATGGCTTTGTGCGTGGTAGGTCATGTTTGACCAATCTATTGGAGATTTTCGAGGAGGTAACCAGGAAAGTGGATGAAGGGAAGGCAGTGGATATTGTCTACATGGACTTCAGTAAGGCCTTTGACAAGGTCCCGCATGGGAGGTTAGTTAGGAAAATTCAGTCACTAGGTATACATGGAGAGGTGGTAAATTGGATTAGACATTGGCTCGATGGAAGAAGCCAGAGAGTGGTGGTAGAGAATTGCTTCTCTGAGTGGAGGCCTGTGACTAGTGGTGTGCCACAGGGATCAGTGCTGGGTCCATTGTTATTTGTCATCTATATCAATGATCTGGATGATAATGTGGTAAATGGGATCAGCAAGTTTGCTGATGATACAAAGATTGGAGGTGTAGTAGACAGTGAGGAAGGTTTTCAGAGCCTGCAGAGGGACTTGGACCAGCTGGAAAAATGGGCTAAAAAATAGCAGATGGAGTTTAATACTGACAAGTGTGAGGTATCGCACGTTGGAAGGACAAACCAAGGTAGAACATACAGGGTTAATGGTAAGGCACTAAAGAGTGCAGTGGAGCAGAGGGATCTGGGAATACAAATACAAAATTCCCTAAAAGTGGCGTCACAGGTAGATAGGGTCGTAAAAAGAGCTTTTGGTACATTGGCCTTTATTAATCAAAGTATTGAGCATAAGAGCTGGAATGTTATGATGAGATTGTATAAGGCATTGGTGAGGCCGAATCTGGAGTATTGTGTTCAGTTTTGGTCACCAAATTACAGGAAGGATATAAATAAGGTTGAAAGAGTGCAGAGAAGGTTTACGAGGATGTTGCTGGGACTTGAGAAACTGAGTTACAGAGAAAGGTTGAATAGGTTAGGACTTTATTCCCTGGAGCGTAGAAGAATGAGGGGAGATTTGATAGAGGTATATAAAATTATGATGGGTATAGATAGAGTGAATGCAAGCAGGTGTTTTCCACTGAGGCAAGGGGAGAAAAAAACCAGAGGACATGGGTTTAGGGTGAGGGGGGAAAAGTTTAAAGGGAATATTAGGGGGGGCTTCTTCACACAGAGAGTGGTGGGAGTATGGAATGAGTTGGCAGACGAGGTGGTAAATGTGGGTTCTTTTTTAACATTTAAGAATAAATTGGACAGATACATGGATGGGAGGTGTATGGAGGGATATGGTCCGTGTGCAGGTCAGTGGGACTAGGCAGAAAATGGTTCGGCACAGCCAAGAAGGGCCAAAAGGCCTGTTTCTGTGCTGTAGTTTCTATGGTTTCTATCTGCAACGGGATCCTACCATCAAACACATCTTTACCTCCCTCCTTCCCCCCACCCCACAACTCACTGCTTTGTTCAAGGATCTGTGATCCCCTTGTCCATCCATCCCTCCCCACTAATCTCCCTCCTGGCACTTAACCCTGTAAGCAACACATACTCTTCTTGCCCTTTTACCTCCTCCCTTACCTCCATTCCAAGCCCCAAACAGTCCTTCCAGGTGAGGCAACACTTCACCTGTGAATCTGTTGGTGTTGTCTGCTGGATCCAGAAATCCGATGTGGCCTCCTCTATATTGGTGAGACCCAACGGAAATCGAGGGATCACTTTGTTGAGCACCTTTGCTCCATCCACCTGAAGCCGATTTTCCCGATGGTCAAACATTGTAATTCCAATTCCAATTTCCGTTCCAACATGCCAGTCCACGGATCTTCTGCCACGTTGAGGCCACTTTCAGGGTGGAAGTACAAAACATCACATTCCATCTAAACAACCTCCAACCTGATCGCATGAAAATTGATTTCTCCCTTGGGTTTAAGAAAAATTGCCTTCCCCTTCTCTGTTTTTCTAATCCCCACCCTGGCCTCTTACCTTTTCTCACCTGCTTATCACCTCCTCCCAAGTGTTCCTCCTTCCCTTTCTACCACAGTCCACTCTCCTCTCCTATCAGCTTCCTTCTCCAGCCCTTTACTTTTCTCACCCATCACCTTCCAGCTGGTCCTCTTTGTCATGGTCCGGATTGTGGTCCCTTTAAATTTACCTTGTTTATGTTACGATCCAGACCATTGATTCCCTGTTTTCCTGTGTCCCTCGGCTTTGGTGATTAGAGGCAATTAACGCTCGGCTGAACCAGTAGTTTATAGTCTCCGGCTTTCAGCTGTTCGGCACGGGAGCATCTGCAAAGTCATCAAAGGTACGGTGTGCCGATGTCATCTGGCCGGAGCAAGCCTAGTCTCTGCCAAAGCGAGTGCCGGTAATTCGCCCTTCCTCACCGGAGCAACCCTGTCCAGTTACCTCGCCGAAGCGAGCCTGCAAAGTCTCCTCAACGAGGTGGGTCCGTCAGTTAAAAAGCCGGAGGGAATCAAGAACCACTGTCTATCGTTCCTGGGCCAAGTCGAGAGCTCGCCACTACCTGGAGGCTCCAAGTCAAGTCCTGGCTCCGGGGGCACTCAAGCACCAAGTCAAGTCCTGGTCCTGGCGGCATTCAAGCACCAAGTCAAGTCCTGGCCCTGGCGGCATTCAAGCACCAAGTCAAGTCCTGACCCTGGCAGCATTCAAGCACCAAGTCAAGCCCCAGTCCTGGTGGCTTCCCAGTTCTGAGTCAACTCCTGGCCCTGGCGGCATTCAAGCACCAAGTCAAGTCCTGACCCTGGCGGCATTCTAGCACCAAGTCAAGTCATGGCCCTGGCGGCATTCAAGCACCAAGTCAAGTCCCAGTCCTGGTGGCTTCCCAGTTCTGAGTCAACTCCTGGCCCTGGCGGTCTCTGATTCCTGTCCTACCCCCTTGTCTGAATCCCTTCTCTGCCCCTCTCACCTCTAGCCCTCATCTGCAGCCCCCGCCTGCACTTCGGTCTAGTTCTATCGCCAGAGCTAAATAGATACTGTCTGGTGTGCTTTTGTGTTGGTCTTGTCTTGTCCTGTCCTCTCCTCCATGGGATAAGTCAGGCTGTCTTGCTGTTGCCCCATGGGGGGTCATGTCTTGTCTTGTCTTGTCCTCGTCTCCATGGGGTAAGTCAGGCCGTCTTGCTGTCGCCCCGCGGAAGGTCGTGAGTCCCGGCCCTATGTCCTGTACCCAAGGAGGGGTCCCAGTTTTATGTTCTGTGTATGTGTCCATGGTTCCATGTACCTGCTCTCCCGAGCCTGAGGCTCTGTGTTCCCATGTTCCTCCTCTCCCTAGCCCATGTCATGTTCTTGCCTGGTTCTGGGGTCTGAGCCAGAGGCAAGACCCAGGTACTGGGTCCTTGCCCAGTCTCTGGCTTGGAGTCCATACCCTAGCCCCTTCATGTCTCCTCTAGTTCTGGGAGCCGATTCCGAGTCCAAGCCCAGACCCTTGTCCCAGCCTAGTCGTAGTCCTGAGTCCTTGTCCAGTTTGCTACTCCTGCTTCTGCTTTGCTCTCCTGGTATCGAACAATAAACTAAGTCTAATTAACCTCACAAGATGTGTCTTGCATTTGGGTCCACCCTTGCTCCCAATGCCCCACCAGTGTGACACTCTTTCCCTCCCCCACTTTTTTATTCTGCCATCTTTGCCCTTCCTTTCCAGCCCTGAAAAAGGGACTCAGCCTGAAACACTGAATGTTTATTCATTTCCATAGATGCTGCATGATCAATCCCTCCAGTATTTTGTGTGTGTTGCTCCAAGTTTCTTCCGCCTCTTGAAGAAGTGGAGGCACTGGTGAGCTTTCTTGTCTATGTGGTGTGATCCCGACGGGCTGCTGGAGGTATCCACTCCAGGAACCGAAAGCTTTCAGCCCTCCCAACCTCAGCACCATTGACGTAAACATGAGTGTTTAATGTTGTTTCCAGTACACAAGTGCAAAGGGACATTGTTACTCCAGGATACACACCTCAAGTCCATGAACTGACCAGAAAATCTGCAGATGCTGGAAATCTGAGCAACAGACACAAAATACTGCAGCAGCTCAGCAGGCCAGGCAGCATCTATGGAAATGAGTAAGCAGTTGATGTTTTGGGTTGCGACATTTCATCAGGATCAATGCTTTTTGGGGTGGGGTGGGGAGAAAGTCAATCAAATTATCGCTGGTGTGAATGTTGGGTACAAAAGGAATAACTCCAGGAGCTTGGAAAGGACCAATTTCAAATAAACTATAAAATAATTAATTTGACCTGCTCGATGAGTCTTGACAAATTCTCCTCTGCACAGAAGGTTCAGGACAAACCAGGGATGGGAATATCGGAGGAGAGTGGAGAGTCGCCTCCAGACACGCAGCTTCAAATGGAAGATGGATCCATTAAACCTTGACCTGGTCACAAAGTGTGTGGTTTGTGAGGCGCCAAAACTGGAGGGAGGTACTTCAGCCCAACCTGTGACAGTCTGCGCTGTCTTCCTTCACTGGGCCCAGTGATATAGTTCTCCACCAACTGTGGCTGCTTAGGATTGACTAAAATATCTGCTTTCTATCGTATTTATAAATCTATTAAAGTCTGCTTCAGAATCCACCTGTGTTAAGTTTCCTGACACTCACAGTCTCACCACCATTTAACTTCCACCATTACTGAAAACACATTTGGGACACAGAACAGCACGACCTTTCAGTCCCAATGTTGTGATAAGCTGCTGGATGCAAGCGTACTCCATGATCAATCGAACTCACCACCCAGAACGCTCCATTTTTCTCACACCCGTGCGTTCTATTCACTTACACAGATTGCCGGACACGCTGATCAGGGTAAGCAGCTTGAGTCTGGTGACTCACATTGTTCATGGGGTGCTTGCAAACAGACCAGCTGAGCCAAGGCAACTGGGATAGGACCAGAGTGGAACTCGACGGAGGGTGAGAGGCAACCTGACAAGATGATGAGAGGCATTGACCGTGTGGATAGCCAAAGGCTTTTTCCCAGGGCTGAAATGGCTAACACGAGGAGGCATAGTTTTAAGGTGCTTGGAAGTAGGTACAGAGGGGATGTCAGGGGTAAGTTTTTCCAGAGTGGTGGGTGTGTGGAATGCACTGCCGGCTATGGTGGTGGAGGCAGATACAATAGGGTCTTTTAAGAGACCCGTCGAAAGGTACATGGAGCTTAGAAAATAGAGGGCTATGCGGTTGGGAAATTCTAGGCAGTTTCTAGAGTAGGTTACATGGTCGGTACAACATTGTGGGCCGAAAGGCCTGTAATGTGCTGTAGATTTCTATGTTCTATGTTTGCTGATGGTATGGAATCAGGATTCTAAACATACAGCAGGGACAGATACGAAACCAAGGCTGCAACAGTCTGCTTCAGGGCATCTGAAAGAGAAAGCTTGGAGACAGTGCAAGAGGGAGGATAGGCATGTGATAGAGAAAGGATGTACTCAGACCAATGGTTTGAGATGTGTCTATTTTAATGCGAGGAGTGTTGTGACAAAGTGGATGAGCTTAGAGCGTGGGTCAGTACTTGGAACTATGATGTTGTGGCCATTACAGAGACTTGGATGGCACAGGGGCAGGAATGGTTACTTAGAGTGCCAGTCTTTAGGTGTTTCAGAAAGGACAGGGAGGGAAGCAAAAGAGGTGGGGGCGTGGCACTGTTGATCTGAGATAGTGTCACGGCTGCTGAAAAGGAGGAAGTCATGGAGGTATTGTCTATGGAATCTCTGTAGGTGGAAATTAGGGACAGGAAGGGGTCAATAACTCTACTGGGTGTTTTTTATAGGCTACCCAACAGTAACAGGGATATCGAGGAGCAGATGGGGAGAAAGATTCTGGAAAGGTGTAATAATAACAGGGTTGTCGTGGTGGGAGATTTTAATTTCCCAAATATCGATTGGCATGTCCCTAGAGTGAGGGGTTTAGATGGGGTGGAGTTTGTTAGGTGTGTTCAGGAAGGTTTCTTGACACAATATGTAGATAAGTCTACAAGAGGAGAGGCTGTACTTGATTTGGTATTGGGAAAAGAACCTGGTCAGATGTCAGATCTCTCAGTGGGAGAGCATTTTGCAGATAGTGATCATATTTCTATCTCCTTTACCATAGCATTGGAGAGGGATAGGAACAGACAAGTTAGGAAAGTGTTTAATTGGAGTAAGGAGAAATATGAGGCTATCAGGCAGGAACTTGGAAGCATAAATTCGGAACAGATGTTCTCAGGGAAATGTACAGAAGGAATGTGGCAAATGTTCAGGGGATATTTGCGTACAGCTCTGCATAGGTACATTCCAATGAGACAGGGAAAGGATGGTAGGGTACAGGAACCGTGGTGTACAAAGGCTGTTGTAAATCTAGTCAAGAAGAAAAGAAAAGCTTACGGAAGGTTCAAAAAACTAGGTAATGATAGAGATCTAGAAGATTATAAAGCTAGCAGGAAAGAGCTTAAGAAAGAAATTAAGAGAGCCAGAAGGGGCCACGGCAGACAGGATTAAGGAAAACCCCAAGGCATTCTACAAGTATGTGAAGAGCAAGAGGTTAAGACGTGAGAGAATAGGACCAATCAAGTGTGACAGTGGAGAAGTGTGTATGGAAGTGGAGGAGACAGCAGAGGTACTTAATGAATACTTTGCTTCAGTATTCACTATGGAAAAGGATCTTGGCGATTGTAGGGATGACTTACAGTGGACTGAAAAGCTTGAGAATGTAGATATTAAGAAAGAGAATGTGCTGGAGCTTTTGGAAAGCATCAGGTTGGATAAGTCACCGGGACCAGAGGGGATGTACCCCAGGCTACTGTGGGAAGCGAGGGAGGAGATTGCTGAGCCTCTGGTGATGACCTTTGCATCAATAATGAGGACGGGAGAGGTTCCAGAGGGTTGCGGATGTTGTTCCCTTATTCAAGAAAGGGAGTAGAGATAGCCCAGGAAATTATAGACCAGTGAGTCTTACTTCAGTGGTTGGTAAGTTGATGGAAAAGATCCAGAGGCAGGGTTTATGAACATTTGGAGAGACATAATATGATTAGGAATAGTCAGCAGGGTTTTGTCAAAGGCAGGTCGTGCCTTACGAGCCTGATTGAATTTTTTGAGGATCTGACTAAAAACATTAATGAAAGTAGAGTAGATGCAGTCTATATGGATTTCAGCAAGGCATTTGATAAGGTACCCCATGCAAGGCTTATTAAGAAAGTAAGGAGGCATGGGATCCAGAAATGGCTTGCCCACTGAAGGCAAAGACTGGTTGTAGACGGGTCATATTCTGCATGAAAGTTGGTGACCAGTGCTGTGCCTCAGGGATTTGTTCTGGGACCCTTTCTCTTTGTGATTTTTATAAATGACCTGGATGAGGAAGTGCAGGGATGGGTTAGTAAATTTGCTGATGACACGAAGGTTGGGGGTGTTGTGGATTGTGTGGATGGCTGTCAGAGGTTACAACAGGACATTGATAGGATGCAAAACTGGGCTGAGAAGTGACAGATGGAGTTTAACCCAGATAAGTGTGAGGTGGTTCATTTTGGTAGGTCAAATATTATGGCAGAATATAGTATTAATGGTAAGACTCTCGGCAGTGTGGAGGATCAGAAGGATCTTGGGGTCCAAGTCCATAGGACACTCAAAGCTGCTACACAGGTTGACTCTGTGGTTAAGAAAGCATACGGTGCATTAGCCTTCATCAATCGTGGGATTGAGTTTAGGAGCCAAGACGTAATGTTGCAGCTATATAGGACCCTGGTCAGACCCCACTTGGAGTACTGTGCTCAGTTTTGGTCACGTCACTATAGGAAGGATGTGGAAACCACAGAAAGGGTGCAGAGGAAATTTACAAGGATGGTGCCTGGATTGGGGAGTATGCCTTATGAGAATAGGTTGAGTGAACTCGGCCTTTTCTCCTTGGAGCGACAGAGGATGAGAGGTGACCTGATAGAGGTGTACAAGATAATGAGAGGTATTGATCGTGTGGATAGTCAGAGGCTTTTCCCCAGGGCTGAAATGGCTAGGACGAGAGGGCAAGTTTTAAGGTGCTTGGAAGTAGGTACAGAGGAGATGTCAGAGGTAAGTTGTTTTTTTTAAATATGCAGAGGGTGGTGAGTGTATGGAATGGGCTGCTGGCAGCAGTGGTGGAGGTGGATACGATCCGGTCTCTTAAGAGACTCCTGGATAAGTACAAGAAGCTTAGAAAACTAGAGGGCTATGGGTAACCCCGGGTAATTTCTAAGGTAAGGACATGTTCTAAAGCAGCCAGTGCGTGAGTGGGCCAGTGAAGGAGTGGAGCTTTGAGGCTTTGACTCGAGAGATTCTGGCAGTTTTGGCAGTTGGTCTGTGCAATCAAGTCAATCAAGATTTGAATAGATCAACAGAAAGCCGTTGATTAGACAATCAAGATTTGAATAGCTCAGACTCAACAGAAAGCAGCTGATTGGGCAGTCAAGGTCAGGTGACCAAACATTTTGAAAAGCTCAAACAGATAAATAGAGGGATAGCTCAAGTGAAGTGGCCAGAGTGTGAGTGGGCCAGTGAAGGAGTGGAGCTTTGAGGCTTCGATGAGAAGAGGTGGAGGACAAGCTAGCTCGCAGTTAGTTTTTACAATGTCTCCTGAGACGGTGATGTGCCTCTCATGTGAGATGTGGCAGTCTTGGGGGAACGCCCTTCTCCCGCAGAGTCACATCTGCCAGAAGTGCATACGGCTAGGCGATCTGGAAGACCGTGTAAGGAATCTGGAGCAGCAGCTGGATCACCTTTGACTCATAAGGGAGAATGACGCAGTCATAGATGAGAGCTACAGGGAGGTAGTCACACCTAGGCTGTCAGAAGCAGGTCATTGGGTGACAGTCAGAGGGGTGACAGTAAAGGTGAATAGACAGGTAGTGCAGAGCACCCCTGTAGCCATTCCCCTGAATAATAAGTTTACCATCCTGGATACTGTTGGGGGGGACGACCGACCAGGTGTGAGCCACGGTGGCAGGGCCTCTGGCACTGAGTCTGACCCTGTGGTGCAGAAGGATGGGACAGAGAAGAGGAGAGCTGTCGTCATTGGAGACTCTATAGTCAGGGGAGCAGACAGGAGATTTTGTGGACGTGAGAAGGACACCCGCATGGTTTGTTCCCTCCCGGGTGCCAGGGTCCGGGATGTCTCTGACTGGGTGCACAACATCCTGGTACGAGAGGGAAAGCAACCAGAAGTCGTGATACATGTTGGGACCAACAACATAGGCAGGAAGAGGGATGAGGTCCTGAAGTGTGAGTTTTGGGAACTAGGCAGAAGGCTGAAGAACAGGACCTCAAGGGTGACGTTCTCAGGATTGCTGCCAGTGCTACGTGACAGTGATGGTAAGAATTGGAGGAGATGGCAGTTGAATGTGTGGCTGAGAAGTTGGTGCAGGGGGCAGGGTTTTAGATTTTTAGATCATTGGGGTCTCTTCTGGGGAAGGTGGGACCTGTACAGATTGGATGGGTTGCACCTGAAGTCGAGGGGGAGCAATATCCTTGCAGGTAGGTTTCCTAGCATGGTTCAGGAGGGTTTAAACTAATTTGCGAGGGGGGGGGTGTGGGACCCAGATCGATAGAGCAGTGAAAGAAGTGCATGGAGTAAAGCCAGATCTAACATACAGAGAGGCTTTGAGGAAAGAGAAGCAGAATAAATGGTGTAAAGACAGTAAGGTAGAAGGGCTGAAATGTGTGTACCTCAATGCAAGAAGCATCAGGAACAAAGATGATAAACTGAGAGCTTGGATACATACATGGAATTATGATGTAGTGGCCATTACAGAGACTTGGCTGGCACCAGGGCAGGAATATTCTCAATATTCCTGGATTTCAGTGCTTTAAAAGGGATAGAGAGAGTGGAAAAAGGGGAGGAGGGGAGGCATTACTGGTCAGGGATACTATTACAGCTACAGAAAGGGTGGGTAATGTAGCAGGATCCTCTTTTGAGTCAATATGGGTGGAAGTCAGGAACAGGAAGGGAGCAGTTACTCTACTGGGGGTAATCTATAGGCCCCCTGGTAGCAGCAGAGATACCGAGGAACAGATTGGGAGGCAGATTTTGGAAAGGTGCAAAAATAACAGTGTTGTTATCATGGGTGGCTTTAACTTCCCTAATATTGATTGGCACCTGATTAGTTCCAAGGGTTTAGATGGGGCAGAGTTTGTTAAGTGTGTCCAGGATGGATTCCTGTCACAGTATGTGGACAGGCCGACCAGGGAGAATGCCATACTAGATCTAGTACTAGGTAATGAACCGGGTCAGGTCACAGATCTCTCAGTGGGTGAGCATCTGGGGGACAGTGACCACTGCTCCCTGGCCTTTATAATTATCATGGAAAAGGATAGAATCAAAGAGGACAGGAAAATTTTTAATTGGGGAAAGGCAAATTATGAGGCTATAAGGCTAGAACTTGCGGGTGTGAATTGGGATGATGTTTTTGCAGGGAAGTGTACTATGGACATGTGGTCGATGTTTAGAGATCTCTTGCGGGATGTTAGGGATAAATTTGTCCCGGTGAGGAAGATAAAGAATGGTAGGGTGAGGGAACCATGGGTGACAAGTGAGGTGGAAAATCTAGTCAGCTGGAAGAAGGCAGCATACATGAGGTTTAGGAAGCAAGGATCAGATGGGTCTATTGAGGAATATAGGGAAGCAAGAAAGGAGCTGAAGAAGGGGCTGAGAAGAGCAAGAAGGGGGCATGAGAAGGCCTTGGCGAGTAGGGTAAAGGAAAACCCCAAGGCATTCTTCAATTATGTGAAGAACAGGAGTGAAGGTAGGACCGATTAGAGATAAAGGTGGGAAGATGTGCCTGGAGGCTGTGGAAGTGAGCGAGGTCCTCAATGAATACTTCTCTTCAGTATTCACCAGTGAGAAGGAACTTGATGATGGTGAGGACAATATGAGTGAGGTTGATGTTCTGGAGCATGTTGATATTAAGGGAGAGCAGGTGGTGGAGTTGTTAAGATACATTAGGACAGGTAAGTCCCCGGGGCCCAATGGAATATTCCCCAGGCTGCTTCACAAGGTGAGAGAAGAGATTGTTGAGCCTCCGGCTAAGATCTTTATGTCCTCGTTGTCCACGGGAATGGTACCAGAGGATTGGAGGGAGGTGAATGTTGTTCCCTTGTTCAAAAAAGGTAGTAGGGATAGTCCGGGTAATTATAGACCAGTGAGCCTTATGTCTGTGGTGGGAAATCTGTTGGAAAAGATTCTTAGAGATAGGATCTATAGGCATTTGGAGAATCATGGGCTGATCAGGGACAGTCAGCATGGTTTTGTGAAGGGCAGATCGTGTCTAACAAGCCTGATAGAGTTCTTTGAGGAGGTGACCAGGCATGTAGATGAGGGTAGTGCAGTGGATGTGATCTATATGGATTTTAGTAAGGCATTTGACAAGGTTCCACACGGTAGGCTTATTCAGAAAGTCAGAAGGCATGGGATCCAGGGAAGTTTGGCCAGGTGGATTCAGAATTGGCTTGCCTGCAGAAGGCAGAGGGTTGTGGTGGAGGGGGTACATTCAGACTGGAGGATTGTGACTAGTGGTGTCCCACAGGGATCGGTTCTGGGACCTCTACTTTTCGTGATTTTTTATTAATGACCTGGATGTGGGGGTAGAAGGGTGGGTTGACAAGTTTGCAGACAACACAAAGGTTGGTGATGTTGTGGATAGTGTAGAGGATTGTCAAAGATTGCAGAGAGACATTGATAGGATGCAGAAGTGGGCTGAGAGGTGGCAGATGGAGTTCAACCCGGAGAAGGGTGCAGTGGTACACTTTGGAAGGACAAACTCCAAGGTACAAAGTAAATGGCAGGATACTTGGTAGTGTGGAGGAGCAGAGGGATCTCGGGGTACATGTCCACAGAACCCTGAAAGTTGCCTCACAGGTGGATAGGGTAGTTAAGAAAGCTTATGGGGTGTTAGCTTTCATAAGTCGAGGGATAGAGTTTAAGAGTCACAATGTAATGATGCAGCTCTATAAAACTCTGGTTAGGCCACACTTGGAGTACTGTGTCCAGTTCTGGTCACCTCACTATAGGAAGGATGTGGAAGCATTGGAAAGGGTACAGAGGAGATTTACCAGGATGCTGCCTAGTTTAGAGAGTATGCATTATGATGATTAAGGGAGCTAGGGCTTTACTCCTTGGAGAGAAGGAGGATGAGAGGAGACATGATAGAGGTGTACAAGATAATAAGAGGAATAGATAGAGTGGATAGCCAGCACCTCTTCCCCAGGGCACCAAGAGGACATGGCTTTAAGGTAAGGGGTGGGAAGTTCCAGGGGGATATTAGAGGAAGGTTTTTTACTCAGAGAGTGGTTGGTGCGTGGAATGCACTGCCTGAGTCAGTGGTGGAGGCAGATACACTAGTGAAGTTTAAGAGACTACTAGACAGGTATATGGAGGAATCTAAGGTGGGGGCTTATATGGGAGGCAGGGTTTGAGGGTCAGCACAACATTGTGGGCCGAAGGGCCTGTATTGTGCTGTAGGTTTTCTACGTTTCTATCTGCCAGCAGGAAGTGGCTTCAAAACAAAGAAAATGCGTTTGATCTTCCTGATACTTAACAACTCGCAATTTAGTTCTGCTCTTTCCACAGATGCTGCCTGATATGCTTAGTACTTCCAGTATGCTCTTCTTTAAACCAAAATGTCGGCAACTGCCGGTCTGTGTATCTCGCACACCTTCCCGGCGAATGTTGTGTTCTGTATCTGTCACGGTGTGCGCCCACAGGACCGGATCCAAGCGTGGAGGGACAGTGGCCTCTGCCACGGTGGTCCCTAATATGGGACCAACCCTGTACTGCAGATTGCAGGCTCACGACTCGACCCATGGGCAGAGGAACAGCAGAATCCCCATGAAGAGATAGAATCGTGAGTTTAGGCATAGGATTACAAACAGCGCCTCGCAGGGCTGCGAGCGCGACACCACAACATGAAACATTCTCTACAATACAGTAGGATACCACTAAAGAGCTCCTTAGAGCCCCCCTTAAATAATCATATAATGCAGGAAACCCGTGCCAGTCACAATTAACTTGACAAGATTAAAGCGAAAGCAACAGGGCTGAATGGCTCTAGTTAAGATAACAGTTAGAAAATGCAGGTGCTCTCGAAAGCGAGATGATCGGTACTTCCTAATGTCTGCTCTAAGTGGGGTCGAGCAGCGTACGGAGTCTGAGCCGGAGTCGTGACTGCAAAATAGCAGGGAGAGAGAACATTAAGGAAACAGCCAAGCTGTTGAAGGAAGTTTTTGGTGAGAGTGGCAGTGAACTAGAGATGGAGGCCGGCGGGAAAGAGGAACGGAATGGAAAGAGGAAGAAAAGAAAGCAGCGGTACGGGATATCAAACTCTGAGGAGTCAGCCGATGATCAGAACAGGGCAGCAAAACAATGGAAAGAAGATGAGATAAAAGCAATTATAAAACTAAGTGAAGACGGGGCGTCTTTCGGTGATTAGAACCCGATTCATTTGACGAAGATACTCAACAAAGTTATAGGAGAGATTAAAGGAGCAAAGATTTGATGAAATGAATCGCCATTAGTGATTTGTCGGGGTAGTGCTCAGCAAGGCAAGGTGATAAGATTATGTAAGATAGATGGCAAAGAAGTACAATACTTAATACCCAACAATATAAAGTGGACCTGTGTTATTTCGGGGACACCAACAAAAGTTGCTATGGATGAGATTAAATAGAACATAAAAGGAGCAAAAAATATTGAGGCCAAACGTTTAAAAGTTACAAGAAACGGGGAAAAAGTGTGATAGTTTATCGGTAATGATTAACTTTGATGAAGAGAGATTGCCGACTAACGTTTACTTAGGGTATATGTGTTATGCGGTTAGAATATATTTACCACCGCCTTTAAGATGCTATAAATGTCAGAAATTCGGGCACATTGCGGCGGTCTACAGAGGAAAACAAAGATGTGGGAGATGCGCTGGAGAGCATGAATATGGGAAATGTGAAGCGGGAGCTAGGCTGAAATGCTGCAATTGTGGCGAGGAACACAGCGCAGCTTATCGAGGGTGCATTCATAGCAAGAAGGCGGCTGAGATACAATATGTAAAAGTAACTCAAGGAATCAGTTATGCAGAGGCAATGAAAGAATTTGATAGGAAAAAAAAAGAGGCTGTCAAGCAAACAAATACCGGGGAATAATAAACTGGTGAATTGAGAGCTGTAATATGAAAAATAAGGATGCACTATTAATGAGTAGAAAAGATTTCGTGCTTTTTTTTATGGTGGATGCAATTGCTCAGCGCAAACAAGCAAAAGAACTGAGAAAATTAAAATTATCGTCAAGTCTGCAGAAAAGCATCTTGGTATTAAAGGGATTAGGTGGGAAGAAGTCAAAGAAACGCTGAATGTAGGGTCCAACAGTTCACAGGCAGGGGAGATGGAATCTTACTGGCAGTATATTTATCGCAAATGGTCAAGAGTTTAAGAAATGTTTCAGAACTCAAGGAAAATCCTCAAATTTTATGGTTGAAGCCCAGGGCAAATGTGCAGAACTCCAACAACAAAGTACCCGACAAGAACAACGGTGAGTTGGAAAGAAAATGGAGGAAATTATTACAAGGATACAAAAGGAAAAGGAATTTGTTGCAAAGTGAATCATCTACATTCAGATTATAAAACGAAAACATGGAAGCAAATGAAGAAGAACTCGAGTTCTCAGTAAACAACTGCAGGCGACGATCCAAGAAAAGGAAAACCTGAAAAAGCAGATAGGCTTGGGAAAACAGCAATTTTAAAAGTATAACCTGCGATAATTATTCTTTAACGAGACGATTTTAGTCTTACAAGTGATGTAGATGAAATCAATGTAATTGAGGTAATGCAACTGCACGAAAACGTGACAAAATTGGGGAAGAATAGCAGTTTGTGGCATTATCCAATGAGCGCATTAAGCATTCACGAGGAACTGAGTGAAGCTAATAGAGAACTGCAGGCTGAACTAGATTGTCTAAAGCAGAGAACTCCAGGATGTATTTGGTTGGAACACAAAGCCTAGCAGGTGGCGGTAATGCACTAAAAACCGGTTGCCAACCGCCATAAAACGAAGAAAAAGAAGCGAGACGATCAAAGTTTTACGGCAAGCTGTAAGGCTGATGATTGTACCTCCCGAAGGTCAGACCAGGGAGCCCTGAAGAACTTGAGACAGGGCTTAGGGAAAGTACGCAAATAGCTCCGAGACAAAGCAGAACATGAGAGACTTTGTGGAGCTTGTTGACCCAGAGAGGGGGAAAAATCTTGAACATAGACGGGTAAACCTGGAACGTATACGCGGAGCGGGCTCTCGGAATTTCCACTGGGTCCACAGTTAGCTGAGTCCTGTCACAGTGCGTGCTCGCGGAAATGGACCCAAGTGCGGATAACGGCACTCTCTCTCCGTTATGGTGGTCTCAAGAGAGGCGAACAGCAGGCTCGCCACTCGGCTTGGGAGCGGAGGAACGGCAGAATCCCCCAAGAAGACACAGAAACGGGGTTAGGCATAGGAATACCGACAGAGATTCAGAGGGACGGCTAAGCGATACCGTGGGACAGTTCTTTATAACGCAGTAGGACCCCACTAGAGCTAACTAGGGAGAGCCCGTTAAATAATCATAGAATACAGGAAAGATATAACCAAGAACACAAGGGGGAGAATTGGTGTGTGACGTCGAGTGGGTTGGAGGGTGGTGCTGGACGATGGATGTTGGGAACTAGTGTAGGTTCAGGTAATGGGGAGGAACTGGAAATGGAGGTTGGGAAAGAGTGCGGGTCGGCAGGAGGAGATTGGAATGAAGTTGGGAAAAGAAAGGTTAACGCGCAGTTGGGTGCGTCTTGTGCGGAAAGTCAGATTGTTGGTGAAGTATTACCATTCAGAGACCAGATTGTGAGGTTAGGGGATACACTATGTCAGCAACTCTGTTCTCTTCCTGAAGACACGTCGATAAAATGAAGTTTGTAATGGATGCGGTGAAACTATACTGCTCGGACATCTAGTACTAAGAAAACTAAAATTGTGAAAACTGCCGAAAGGTATCTTGGTGAGAAGCTGTAAACGGAACTCTGAAGGGCGGGATATCCGAATCCCATTCTACTTACGAAGGTACATAATGGGATCAAGAATATTGCAGTACAATGCGAGAAACCTGATTTCTAATGGTCAAGATTTTAAGAAGTTTATTTCTGATTTGTAAAATCCTCCCGATATCATAATATTTAGGAAATCTGGTTGTTACCACATTTACATTTTTCTTTGCAGGGTTATGTTGCTGTTAGGCGTGATAAGTTTTGCTAGAGGGCAAATGCTGCTGCTGGAAATTCAAGCAACACATCAAAGTTGCTGGTGAACGCAGCAGGCCAGGCAGCATCTCTAGGAAGAGGTAAAGTCGACGTTTCGGGTGGAGACCCTTCGTCAGGACTAACTGAATGAAGAGCTAGTAAGAGATTTAAAAGGGGGAGGGGGAGATCCAAAATGATAGGAGAAGACAGGAGGGGGAGGGATGGAGCCAAGAGCTGGACAGGTGATTGGCAAAAGGGATAGGAGAAGATCATGGGACAGGAGGCCTAGGGAGAAAGAACAGGGGGGGGGAACCTCAGAGGATGGGCAAGGGGTAGAGTGAGAGGAACAGAGGGAGAAAAAGGAGAGAGAGAAAGAAAGAATGTGTGTGTATATAAATAATGGATGGGGTACGAGGGGGAGGTGGCGCCTTAGCGGAAGTTAGAGAAGTCGATGTTCATGCCATCAGGTTGGAGGCTACCCAGACGGAATATAAGGTGTTGTTCCTCCAACCTGGGTGTGGCTTCATCTTTACAGTAGAGGAGGCCGTGGATAGACATGTCAGAATAGGACGTGGAATTAAAATGTGTGGCCACTGGGAGATCCTGCTTTGTCTGACGGACAGAGCGTAGGTGTTCAGCAAAACGATCTCCCAGTCTGCGTCGGGTCTCACCAATATATAGAAGGCCACATTGGGAGCACCGGACGCAGTATATCACCCCAGCCGACTCACAGGTGAAGTGTCGCCTCACCTGGAAGGACTGTCTGGGGCCCTGAATGGTGGTAAGGGAGGAAGTGTAAGGACATGTGTAGCACTTGTTCTGCTTACAATGATAAGTGTCAGGAGGGAGATCAGTGGGGAGGGGGAACGAATGGACAAGGGAGTCGCGTAGGGAGCGATTCTTGCGGAAAGCAGAGGCGGGGAGGGAAAGATGTGCTCAGGGGTGGGATCCCGTTAGAGGTGGCGGAAGTTACGGAGGAGAATAATATGTTGGACCCGGACGCTGGTGGGGTGGTAGGTGAGGACCAGGGGAACCCTATTCCTAGTGGGGTGGCAGGAGGATGGAGTGAGAGCAGATGTGCGTGAAATGGGGGAGATGCGTTTGGGAGCAGAGTTAATGGTGGAGGAAGGGAAGCCCCTTTCTTTAAAAAAGGACATCTCCCTCGTCCTGAAATGAAAAGCCTCATCCTGAGAGTAAATGCGGAGGAGACGGAGGAATTGCAAGAAGGGGATGGCATTTTTGCAAGAGACAGGGTGAGAAGAGGAATAGTCCAGATAGCTGTGAGGGTCGGTAGGCTTATAGTAGACATCAGTAGATAAGCTGTCTCCAGAGATAAAGACAGAAAGATCTAGAAAGGGGAGGGCGGTTTGGAAATGGACCAGGTAAAATTGAGGGCAGGGTGGAAGTTGGAGGCAAAGTTAATAAAGTCAACGAACTCAGCATGCGTACAGGAAGCAGCACCACTGCAGTCGTCAATGTAGCGAAGGAAAAGTGGGGGACAGATACCAGAATAGGCTTGGAACATAGATTGTTCCACAAAGCCAACCAAAAGGCAGGCATAGCTAGGACCCATACGGGTGCCCATAGCTACACCTTTAGTTTGGAGGAAGTGGGAGGAGCCAAAGAATAAATTATTAAAAGTAAGGACTAATTCCGCTAGACGGAGCAGAGTGGTGGTAGAGGGGAACTGATTAGGTCTGGAATCCAAAAAGAAGCGGAGAGCTTTGAGACCTTCCTGATGGGGGATGGAAGTATATTGGTGTGGGTGAAGGGGGACAAAGGTGAGGCCCTTACTGAGGACAGCGCTCTGCCTCAGACAGTTGAAGGTCGGAGGGGATGGTAAAGACCCGGCACGGATGAGAGCTGGGATCGGAATGGGGAGGCTGGGGGTGTCAGTGGAGAGGGGATGGCTGGGCTGAGAGGAAGATGGAGCCTCTTGAGTACCCAAGCTGACGGTGGGATCTGAGGGAGACGGAGTTGCAGAGTGGTGGTGGGGGAAGGGGAGACGGGAGTCACAATAGCAGCGCATAAAGACCCGGCCTGGAGTTCAAGGCTGGCGTCGCAGTTGGTGGTTGCGCAATCACTTTGAATGACCCCATGGTTGTTGCTGGAGTCCGGGTTTTGAATATGTCCTGAGGTGTTGGAGCCAGTGAGATCAATTGCAAAAGCCGCAATCTGAAGTTCATGCCTGCTAGTTTCAGGGTCGGCAGGCTCTGGAGTCCGTAGATGTAGGATCTTGTGATCTTTGCCTAAAATGACAAAGTCAACAAAACGGCGATTGCAGGCATGAATCCGATGGAGGATGAAATAACCATTACAGACGGCGAAGAAAATGTCCCGAAGGTGTGGAAGGGTCTGGGATAGGGACACCAAGTACCACCTCATGGCAGAGAGGGTCGCCTTCAGAGCTTGACGGGAGAAGTGACGAGAGACAGTCAATAAAATGTGAGTACCTGGGATCCTCAGAAGGTCCAAATTGAGAGGCTCGGAAACGAATCCTAAAGCCAACTGGAGTAAATTGGCGGCGGAGGCACGTTCCAAGAAAGGATATATGGCTGTGATAGCGAGTCTGAGTCAAAATGTGGTCGAAAAGTTGAAGAGCCAAAGAAATTACAGATGGGGAGCAGTGAGAACTGGTTTCACTGAACTCCCGTCGAAGAGAAGATTTAAACTTCAGTGTAGGCATGGAAGAGAAGATTTAAAGGATGGTTTTGCCAGTTTTATAGGGAAAAGGGCAGGGTATAGAGTTGTGAATGTGAATTAAATGTAAGCATTTGTAGAAATATTTGATTCAACTGGTTAAATGATTAATTTTATAACCCTCGTGAGAAAACTTTCTATTGATTTGTTAGGTACTATATGTAGCTCTAGCTCACTTAAGGTTGTATGGTGTGGGGATTTTAACAGTTTACTTATGGGGTTGTACATGAGATTACGGTAATAATTTGATTGTAGAAGGTTTTCAGATATTTTTCATCTTATCTGAGGGTCACGAGATTTCATGTGCACAATAGTTCTGAAACTGCTATAGATCTAACTTTAGTCTTGAACATTCTGGCTGCAGTGAGAATGTGGGATGTCTTGGGAGATAACATTGGAAAATGATCACTTCCCGCTATTTATAAACTTGGGTGTGGATTAAAGCGGGGACAGGAGGCCACTTTAAGAGGTGGAATTTTGGGAAAGTAAATTGGGAGAGGTTTGAGGTTTTCGGTGATGAACATCTGTCAGGGTTGAATGTTGTGGATGTGGGATTTCTGTAATGAAGGGCTATGTCACATTATTCACAAATCTGCAGTGGAAGTGATTCCTACTTTAAAGAGAAACATTAATAGAAAGACTGTACCATGGGGGACTGAGGAGTGTGCAGAGGCAATTAGGGAGAGAAATAAGGCATTTAGGAAAGTTGGGAAGTATCGCTCTCCAAGTCACCTTATTAAGTATAACAGGACACAGGCTGTGATGAGGAATGTGATGAAGGGTGTGAGTAAGGTTTACTGGAGGTCATATGGGGTGGGGATTCATCGGGCTAATAATCCAGTATTGATTAAAGAAGGTAATATGGTTACTGAAACAGGATTGAGTTACTGGCTCAGTCATTTGCTGAAATTCATAATCAAGATAATTTAAGTGAAGAGTCTGAACAATGTAGGGATAAGGTTCCAAGTGAATACCTTGATGTGTTGGAACCTAGCTGTAGCAATGATAGTATTAGTGATGTAGAGTTTTCCTTCTGTGAATTTATGACTGCTGTTAATGTAGGTTAGACATCCCCAGGAAAGGATGATATGTTGTATGATTTGACATATGACTGAACTCTTGAGATAAAATTTTTGAATCATATTTGGAGATTAGGCCATCTTTCTCATGGCAAATGACAGTAGTGGTGCCTATTCTAAAACCTGGGAAACCCCCATCAAATCCTTCACGTTATGGGCCTATATTGTTAATGTCTCATTTATGTAAACTTGTGGCAATTTATGGCAATAGAGCATTTGAATTATATTTTGGAAAAGAGAGGTGATGTGGGGTTTTATCAGAGTGGATTTCGGAAGGGTAGAATGACATTGCATTCAGTTATGTTTTGAAAATGTATTAGGAAGGCAGAGATAAATGAAGAATTTGTACTAGTAATATTTTTGATTATTGAAAAGTCACATGTTTATGGAAGGAAGGACTTGTTAAATTATGGAAACTAGGAGTAGGGGAGATAGTGTAATTTGAGTTTTTGCTTGGTCTCCAAGTATGAGTGGGCAAGGTATATTCGGGTTTCTGAGAGATAGAGAATGGGACCCCAAAAGGCAGTATTTTGTAGCTCTTTATAATTTGATATAATAATTAATATTTTCTGAGACGTACTGGGTGGGTAAATCATTGTGGTGCAGATGATGGAACTTTATGGATTGGAGGCAGAAATTACAATTTTATTGTATAGAACGTAGAAATCTACAGCACATTACAGGCCCTTTGGCCCACAACACTGTGCCAACCATGTAACCTACTCTAGAAATGGCCTAGAAATACCCTACCACATAGCCCTCTATTTTTCTAAGCTCCATGTACCTATCTAAGGGGCTCTTAAGACTGTTGTATCTGTCTCCACCATTGTCGCAGGCAGTGCATTGCACACACCCACTACTCTGACATCCCGTCAGTACCTATTTACAAGCACCTTAAAACCATACCCCCTTGTGTTAGCCATTTCACCCTGGGGGAAAAAGCTTCTGACTATCCACATGATCAATGCTCCTCATCATCTTGTACACCTCTATCAGGTCATCTCTCATCCTCCATCACTCCAAGGAGAAAAGGCTGAGTTCACTCAACCTACTTTCATAAGATGTGCTCCCCAACCCAGGCACCATCCTTGTAAATTTCCTCTGGACTCTTTATATATAGGATGCCATTAGCGTTTAATAAGGGCAAACACTGGGCAAATAGATTGGGTTTTAAGCTTTCAGTAGCTAAAACTCAAGTTGTGTGCTTTACAAAGAGGAGAAATAGACCTGCACTTGATATGAAATTGCAGTATCTGGTCAGACATTTGAAGTGTCAGTGGTAAGATTTCCCAGCATATGGATGTCATGGAAGCACCATACCAGTAAAATAATTGATAAATGTAAAGGACATTAAATATTCTCAGGTGTCGGTGTGGGTATTCTTGGGATGCTATGTTAAAATCTTTGACCATTTTTGTTTAATTAGATTTGTTCTGTGTTTCTTATGAATCAGCTTTATCTTCAACTTTTAAAAATTTTTGGATGTGATACAAGCACAGGCCGTGTTGTGGTGCAGTAAGGTCATCTCCAGTTTCAGCTGTACTGGTTGAAATGGGACAATTACCCTTAGAACTGCAGAGGTTGAAATTGATGTTAACATACTTGATTATTCTGAGGGGGAAAAAAATGATCACCCTATTAAAGGTGTTGGAGGACCGTTTGGAACATTGAGGAGTCTTTTTAGTTCTGGGTGGCTGGGTTCTTATCACACCAGCAATGGGGGTTTGCTGGATTATGCAATATGTCCCACTAACTTTTTCAATAACCACACCTTGGATTTTTCCATTGACTTTAGTCGATTTTAGATTACACAGTTTAATAAAGTCTAAAGACTCTGTTATGCCCTAGTCTGTTAGTTCATCAATATATTAAGGAAAATTATTATGAAATGTGAACCAATTTTACCAATGGATCAGAAGATAATTTAATTGGGAATGTTGGTGTGGCTGTTTTTGCACCTGAATTACAGGTAACAGAAATGAAACTACTTACTAACTATCGACAGCAGAATTGGTTGCTACCAGGGGAAGGACAAAATTAGTCCTTGTAAAGTTGTTCAGATTCTTTTTCAGTTTTGAATTTTAAAACAAGTCATTCTGGTCGTAGGTCATATTTACTGCTGGAAGCTCATCCAGCATGATTTCATCTACAAGTTATTGGTTTAAATGTTTGCTTCCTATGGGTCCCTGTGCATAGAGGTGTTGAGAGGAGTGAGCGAGTTGATTGTTTAACTACAAAAGCTATTATAAGTTCAACAGTGGATATAGACCTTCCACTTGGCAAATCAGAAGCTAAGGGTTGGTAGGGTTAAGAATTAGGGTGTGATGGCAAGACTTGTGGGATAATGGGCATATAAGGGGAGAAACAAGAACATAAGAAATAGGAGCAGGAATAGGCCATCTGGCCTGTCGAGCCTGCTCTGCCATTCAATAAGATCATGACCATAGGCTCATCTCCACCTACCTGCCTTTTTCCCCATAACCCTTAATTCCCCTACTCTGCAAAAAATCTATCCAACTTTGTCTTAAATATATTTACTAAGGTAGCCTCCACTGCTTCATTGGACAGAGAATTCCACAGATTTGCCACTCTGGGGGGGGGGGAAAGCAGTTCCTCCTTATCTCTCCTAAATCTACTCCCCCAAACCTTGAGGCTGTGTCCCCTAGTTCTAGTCTCACCCACCATTGGAAATTTCCTGCCTCTATCTTATCTATCCTTTTCATAATTTTATGTTCCTATAAGATCTCCTCTCATCCTTCTGAATGCCAGGCGACTCAATCTCTCCTCATAGCCTAACCCCCTCATCTCTGGAATTAACCTGGTAAACCTCCTCTGTATTGCATCCAAAACCAGTATATACATCCTCAAGTACGGAGACCAGAAATGCAAGTAGTATTCCAGGTGTGGCCTCACTGGTTCCCTATACAGTTGCAGTATAACCTCCCTGTTCTTAAATTCAATCCCTCTAGCAATGAAGGCTGACATTTTGATAGTTTGCTGCACCTGCAAACCAACCTGTTGTGATTCATGCACAAGCACTCCAAAGTCCTGCTGCAGTCTTTTACCATTTAAATAATAATCTGATCTTCCCTTTTTCCTTCCAAAGTGGATGACCTTGCATTTACCAACATTGTTCTCCATCTGCCAGACCCTTGCCCACTCACTCAACCTATCTATATCTCTCTGTATCCTCGGCACACTGTGCTTTTCCACTCAGTTTACTGTCATCAGCAAACTTGGATACACTGCACTCAGTTCCCTCTTCCAGATTGCTAACTTACATCATGAACAGTTGCGGGCCCAGCACTGACCCCTGTGGCTCACTGCTCACCACTGACTGCAAACCAGAGAAACACCCATGTATCCCAGCTCTGCGCTTTCAATTGGTTAGCACCTTTACAGAATACATAAAACCGTTGGGTTTATGAAAGAATGGGATAAAACAAGGTAAGGAATTATTTTGACAACACTTAGAATTTGGCATCCAATGCTTAATTATTTGTACAGTATCTTGTTGGAAATCATCACTGGGTTGTGTAGGTTGTGTCATTATGAAACAGTTGAACATGTGCAAATGCAGTGTGAAGCATAGGGTTGAAATAAATCAAATGCAGACTTCATTACAGTCTTCAGGGGTTGTAGTTTTCATTTAAAAACTTATGGGAGTGACTTTAATTTAATTCATAGTATTGTCTTTCACTATTTACAATCTATAGGGCTTTTTGGGGTAATTTAGCTTTCATTTGGAAGAGGTCACAGGGCTTTTTTCCCCAATTCTCTACACCGCACTCCAGTCCAGTCGATGGTGATAACACACCTTTAAATTGGATTGCAGCCACCAGTAAAACAGAAGAATAAGACAGCACACACTTAACAGCTCTAGTTCAGATAACAGTTTGCAAGTACAGATGCTCACGAAATTTAGAAGATTAAAGTTCCACAGTAAGCTGTAGAGGTCCGGAGGGCTCATGACTTGGTTCAGTAACTCTTACCACCTTTCAATATCTGCAGTGTTCCGTATCTCAGACACTTTCAGCAAAATGCTGTGTTATGGCCCTCCACCCCCACATCCCCCATTTCCTCATCAGCTGCTCTTCCCCCACTTCTCATCTCTTCCACCTCCCTGTCTCTCCACCCACCCTCATCTTTCCTTTACGTAGGTGATCAAAACTGCACACTATACTCCAAATTAGGCCTCACCGAAGTCTTATACAACTTCAACATAATGTCCCATCTCCTGTACTCAATACTTTGATTTATGAAGATCAATGTGCCAAAGCTTCTTTTACGACCCTATCTACCTGTGTCCTAATTTTCAATGAATAATGGGCCTGTACTCCCAGACCCCTTTGTTCCTCCACATTCCTCAGTGCCCTATCGTTCACTGTGGCAGACCTACCCTGGCTGGTCCAACTAAAGTGCAAAACCTCGCACTTGTCTGCATTAAATTCCAGCTGCCATTTTTCAGTCCATTTTTCCTGCTGATCCAGATCCCACTGCAAGCTCTGATGGTCTTCCTCACTGTCCACTACACCCCTAATCTTGGTGTCATATGCAGATTTGCTGATCCAGTTAATCACATTATCATCCAGCTTGGTGAAATAGATAACAAATAACAATGGACCCAGCATCGATTCCTGCGGCACTCCACTAGTCACAGGCCTCCAGTCAGAGAGGCAGCCATCTACGACTACTTTCTGGTTTGTTCCACAAAGCCTGTCTAATCCAATTTACTACCTCATTTTGAATGCACAGTGACAACCTTCTTGACCAATGCCCCATGCAGGACCTTGTCAAATGCCTTGCTGAAGTCCATGTAGACAACCTTACTGACATGCCTTCATTTTCCTGGTGACTTCCTTGGAAAAACTCACTAACCTGGAGTTCCTAGTCCTCTTGTTTAATGATAGGGGTCCATGGTATAAAATAGATTGGAACCCCTGCTCTATAAAATTGGTTGGATATGACCCATCACTCAAAGACATGCTGACTATCCTAATCAATCCCTGTCTATACAGATACTCATAGCTGGTCCCTCCGAATACCTTCCAACAGCTTTCCCACTTCTGACATCAGGCTCACTGGCCTATAATTTCCTGCAGTTCTTAGAGCCTTTCCCAAACGATGGAACAATATTAGCTATCCTCCAATCCTCTGGTACCTCACTTGTCACTAACAATGATTTTAAATATCTCTGATAGGGCCCCTGCAATTTCTACACTTGCTTTCTGCAGGGTCTTGGGGGAACACCTTGTCAAGCCCTGGGCATTTTTCCACCCTAATTTGCCTCCACCCCATCCTCAGAAAACGGCCTTTCCCAATCCACACTTGCCAGCTTATTTCTGATACCATCAACATTGGCCTTTCTCCAATTCAGAATCTCAGCCTATCTTTTTTCAGATTAATTTTGAAACTAATGGCATTGTAATCACTAGATGCAAAGCGCTCTCCTACATAAACTCCTGCCCTAACTCATTCCCCAAGGAGGGATAATGGTGCCTAACGGCGGCGACTTTGCTCGCATCTTCAAAACAGCTCTTTCTACCTTTAATATATTTTTTTTCCTTTTCGGGGTTCTTTTGAAGACCCTGACCTGGAGTTACATGCAGGCTTCAGTTCTTTGTGGGAGTGGGACCCTCTCTCAGGGTTCCATGACTGGTCGACATGCCAAGGGGTTTGGCTTGAGAATCTTGATCGTGTTCGGAAGCCGAAGATCTCAGGGCTCTGGAGACAGGTGGATCGAGGGTCAGTGTCATGGCGGGAGACTCGTGTGTTGTCGGGGAGGCCGGAAAATCTTTTGCTGTGGGCCCGAAGACCCGAGGTCTTTGCGATCTTCAGACACAGAGCTCGAAAAAAGCTACGAAACGGACTTTTTATATCGTAAACCAGCGGGTGTTTCTTATGTCTCCCGCTCGCTGTGAAAATGGACACCTCCCTCTCCCTGGCCAGGGGGAGAGAGAACCTGTGGGTTGTCGGATGAAATGTGAAGTCTGAGGTAACTTTGGTCTGTGTCTTTGCTATCGCTAAACCCACGCTTGGACTGTACCGATGCGCGGTTTTTTTGTTGAGGGAGGGAGGGGGATCGTTGCTTGCTGCCACTTATGCATGGGAGGGGAGAGCTGGGGGGGACTTCAGGATTCTCACGTTTAACTGTCGTTCATTCTTCGAGACACTTTGTTTTCATAGATGTTTTGCGAAGAAAAAGCATTTCAGGATGTATCTTGTATACGTTTCTCTAACATTAAACTTGACCTTTGAACCTTTGAGATCAAGTAATCACAGGACAATTTTCAATGACCAATTAACCTACCCAGTATGTTTCTGGATGGTGGGGGGGAAAAAACTAGCAGCTTGAAAAAACCACGAATTTCCCAGGGAGGATGTACAGAGACTCCTTGAGCGGGATTGAACTCCGAAGTTGGATGCCCCGAGCTACCAAAGTGTCCTGCATAGTGTTTGATAAAGCCTATTCAGTAGGTATCAAGGAGAATCCCCTCATTCTTCTAAACTGCAGTGAGTACAGGCCCAAAGCCATCACTTTTTTTTAAATAAATTTTACTCAGAGCAACACTCACTAAATGCCGGTTGAATGCAGCAGGTCTATGGAAATGAATTGGCTCATTATTTCGAGCCAAAGCCCTTCAGCACTAGAAAGGCAGTGGCAAGATGGTGGAATAAACAGGTGGGGGGAAGGGAAGGAGTTTAGCTAGAGGCTGATAGTTGAAGCCAGATGGATTGGAAGGATAAAGGGCTGGAGAGGAAGGAATCTGAGGGGAGAGGAGAGTGGACCATAGGAGAAGGGGAAAGGGGTGGGGACCCAGGGGAAAGTGAGAAAGGCAAGATGCCAGAGTAGGGAATTCAAGAAGAGGGAAGGGGTGGAGGGTAAACTATTTCTACCTGAGGGAGAAATCAATATTCATACCATCAGGTTGGAGGCTACCCCAACGGAATACAAGGTGTTGCTCCTCCACCTTGAGGGTGGCCTCATCTTAGCACAAGAGGAGGCCGTGGACCAACATGTCAGAATGGGAATAGTAATCAGAACTAAAATGTTTGGCCTCTGGGAAGTTCTGTTTTTGGTGGATGGAGCTGAGGTGCTCGACTAAGCGGACCCCCAATTTACAAATGGTATATTAATTTAAAAATTTTACAAGAATAAACTGATGCCTTTTCTTTCTTTATATTCATGGTCAATGCTTTCAGTACTGTCCTATTATCAGACTATAAGACTTAGGAGCAGAATTAGTCCATTTGGCCCATTGAGTCTGCTCCACCATGGCTGATGTTATCCCTCTCTTCCCCTATCCTCCTGCCCTCTCCCTGTAACTTTTGACACCCTGACTAATCAAGGACCTATCATCCTCCGATTTAAATATACTCAATGATTTGGCCTCCACAACTATCTGTGGCAATGGTTCACCACCCCCCCCCCCTGCCCCCAGCTAAAGAATTCCTCCTCATCTCTGTTCTAAATGGATGTCCTTTTATTCTGAGCCTCTGCCTTCTGGCCTGAGACTTGCCCACTATAGAAAACGTCCTCTCCATGTCCATTCTGACTAGGATTTTCAATACGCACTCAGGTTTCAATGAGATCCCCCTTCATTCTTCTCAACTCCAGTGAGTTCAGGCCCGAAGCTCCTCCATTAACCCTTTCTGAACCTCCTGGACCCTCTCCAATGCTAGCACATCAGTAAATCAAGCGACATGGGGGATGGCAGAGCTTCACTTCCAGGTGAGCTCAACATCATCTATGCTCGATTTGACCACCAGAACATGGAGGAATCATTACACATCTCCTGATGATCCTTTGGTCTCAGTATCTGAAGGTGACGTGCAGGATGCCTTCAAGAGGGTGAATCCAATGGAAGTACCCAGTCCAGATGGAGTACCTGGCCAAGTACTGAAGACCTGTGCTGACCACCTGGCTGGTGTTAATGGATATCTTCAATCTCTTGCTGCAGCAGTGTGTGGTAACCACTTGCTTCAAGCAGGCTTCAATCATACCAGTGGCCAAGAAGAGTGTGGTAACCTGCCTCAACGCCTATCACCCAGTGGAACATGCACCTACAGTGATGAAGTGCTCTGAGAGACTGGTGTTGAAATTTATCATCTCCTGTCTGAGTGGTGACTTGAATCTGCCCCAATTCACACACCAGAGCACCAGTGAGGAAGTGTTTAGAGAGGCTTGTGTTGAAGCATATCAGCTCCTGTCTTGAATGAGTGGGATCTGCTCCAATTCACCTTCCAAAGCACCAGGCCTACAGAAGATGCTCTCTTTGGCTCTTCACACAACCCTGGAACATCCGGACAGTAAAGATGCATACATCAGGATGCTCTTTATCAATTACAGTTTGGCATTTAACACCAGCGCCCCTTAAAGCTAATCAGTAAACTCCATGACCTGGGCCTCAATACCCTCGTGCCATTAGATCCTGGATTTCCTCACTTGCAGATCCCAGCAAGTTCAGATTGGCAAAAACATCTCCATAATCTCTATCAGCACAGGAGCTCTGCAGGGATGTGTACTTGGCCCCCTGATCTATTCGCTTTACACCTCTGACTGTGCTCCAACACACTATACAAGTTTGCTGATGACACCATTGTTGTGGGCTGTGTCAAAGGTGATGAATCAGCATATAGGAGGGAGACTGAAAACTTGGCTGAGTGGTGTAATAACAACAACCTCTTAGTGTCAGTAAGATGAAGGAACTGATTGTAGACTTCAGGAGAAGTAAACCAGAGATTCATGAGCCAATAATCATCAGAGGATCAGTAGTGGAGGGGGGTCAGTAACTTTAAATTCCTGGCTGTCACTATCTCAGAGGAACCTGTCCTGGACTCATCACATAATTGCAAAGAAAACGCAACAGTGTATCTACTCGCTCAGGAATCTGGAAATTCAGCACGTCACCGAAAACCTTGGCAAGCTTCGATAGCTATGTATTAGAAAGTGTGCTGACTGGCTGCATTATAGCCTGGTATGGGAACACCAATGCTTTTGAGCAGAAAATCCTACAAAAGGTAGTGGATCTGTCCAATACATCACAGGTAAAACTCTCCCAACCACTGAGTATATCTACATGAAACATTGCTGTAGAAAAGCAGCATCCATCATCAGAGATCCTCACCACCCAGGCTGTGCTCTTTTCTCTCTGCTGCCATCAGGTAGAAGGTACAAGAGCCTCAGAACTTGCACCACCAGGTTCAAGAACAGTTACTACCCCTCAACCATCAGGCTCTTGAACGAAAGGGGCTAAATACACTCATTTAAGGACTCTGTTAGATGGTTATTTCATGCTTGTTATTTATTGCTACTTATATCTGTATTTGCACAGTTTGTTTACAGTTACTGTTCTATAGATTTGCTAAGTATGCCAACAGAAAAAAAGAATCTATTGTATGTGGTGACATCTATGTACTCTGATAATAAACTACTTTGAGCTTTGAGATCAACAGTAGATGCCATCTTATTAGCTTTTCACACAACCCTGGAACATCTGGACAGCAAAGATGCAAACATCATGCTCTTTATCAATTACAGCTCAGCAGTTAACACCATCATCCCCTCAAAACTAATCAGTAAGCTTAAAGACCTGGACCTCCATACCTACTTGTGAAATTGGGGCCTGGATTTCCTCACTTGCAGATCCCAGCAAGTTCAGATTGGCAAAAACATCTGCTCCACAGTCTCCATCAGCACAGGAGCGCCGCAAGGATGTGTACTCAGCCCTTGCTCTACTCACTTTACACCTGTGACTGTGGCTAAGTATAGCTCCAACACCATATTCAAGTTTGCTGACAACACCACTGTTGTAGGCTGAATCAAAGGAGCTGATGAATCAGCATACAAAATGGAGATTAAAAATCTGGCTGAATGGGGTCATAACAACAACCTCTCACTCAAAGTCAGCAAAACCATGGAACTAATTGCAGAATTCAGGAGAAAGAAACCGAAGGTCCACGAGCCAGTCCTCAGCAGAGGAGGAAAGGGTCAGTAGCTTTAAATTCTTGGATGTCACCATCTCAGAGGACCTATCCTGGACCCATTATATCATAATGTTACTGCAAAGAAGGCACAGCAGCACCTCTGCTTCCCCAGGAGTCTGCAGAGATTCCTCATATCAACCTCTATAGGTGTGTGGTGGACAGTCTGCTAACTGGCTGCATTTGGCCTGGTGTGGGAACATCTATCCCTTTGAGCAGAAAATCCGACAAAGTGGACTTGGCTCAGCACATCACGGGTAAAGCCCTGCCAACCATTAAGCACATCTACGTGAAATGTTGCCGCAGAAAAGCAGCATCCTTCATCAAAGCTCCTCCCCACCCAGGCTGTGCTCTTTTGTCACTGTTGCCATCAGGCAGAAGGTACAGGGTGCCTCGGGACTCACACCAGCAGGTTCAAGAACAGTTACTACCTCTTAACCATCAGGCTCTTGAACAAAAGAAGGTAACTACACCCATCTATTGATATGTTCCCACGACCAGTGATCTCACTTTAAGGGCTCTTTATCTTGTTATTTCATACTCTCATTATTTATTGCTATTTATTTATAGTTGCCTTTCAACAGTTTGACTTCTATGCTCTTGCTCTTCCATTGATCCTCACAGTTACTATTCTATAGATTTGTTCAGCATGCCCACAGGAAAAAGAATCCCAGGGTTGTATGTGGTGGCATGTATGTACTCTGATAATAAATTTTACTTTGAATTATGAACTTTGAGATTTTCTTAGAGAAGGAAATAAATGCTCATAATACTCCGTGTGGTCTGACCAGTGCCTTATAAAGCCTCAGCATTACCTCCTTGCTATTATATTCTAGTCCTCTTGAAATTAATGCGGTGTTGCTTGTTAGCAGCTGCATCAGGTCCAGTGCCACTGGGGGTGGTTTGTGGAGACAGATGTTATCAAAACCTCGAACAAAGTTAGGAATCAAAAAGTTGAGCATGGTGCGATAGTGTCCTGAGCATATTTCAATGCAAGAAGTGTTGTAGGAGAGGCGGATAATAGTGCTGAAGTGGTAGCTGGTTCACAAACAGAGGCACTGTGTAGTGAGGAGAGGCTGTGGATGGGGTAAAATTGCAGTCAACAGGATGAATTGCAAAGTAAAAGGCAGACAAAATTAAAAAGGGTAAATATGAGACAAAGTGATGCATCTGAATGCATTCAGTATATGGAGTAAGGGAGATGAACTTGCAGCACAGTTGCAGATCAGCAGGTATGATGTTGGAGACATCTCTGAATTGTGGCTGAAAGAAGGTTATAGCTGGGAGCTTAATGCCCAAGGATACACATTGTGTCGAAAAGGAAGGCAGAGGGGGTGTCATTGCTCTGCTTAAAAAATGAAATCAAATTATTGGAAAGAGGCGTCACTGGGTCAGAAGGTGTTAAATCATTGTGGATAGAGCTAAGGAAACTGCAAGGGTAAAAAGACCCTGATTGGTCTTGTATACAGACCCACAAACAGTAGTAAGGATGTGGCCTACAAATCACAACAGGAGATAGAAAATGCATGCTAAAAGGACAATGTTACAATATGCAGGTAGATTGGGAAAGTCAGGTTGGTGCTGGATTACAGGAGAGGGAATTTCTAGAATATCTATGAGATTGCTTTTTAGAGCAGCTTGTGGTTGAGCCCATTAGGGGTATCAGCTATTCTGGATTGGGTGTTGTGCAATGAACCGGAATTGATTAGAGAGTTTAAGGTAAAAGAACCCTTAGGGACAAGTGATAATTGAATTGAATTGAATACAATTGAATTCACCCTGAAATTTGAGAAGGAGAAGCTAAAGTCAGATGTATTTCTGTGGAGTAAAGGGAATTATAGAAGCATGAATTGATTTGACTTTATTTCTTACATCATTCACATACATGAGTAAAAATCTTTGTTATGTCTCCATCTAAATGTGCAATGTGCAATTTATAATACATAGTATGTATAACAGGATAGTCAATATAACATAGAAATACAGTTGTCAGCATGAGTTAATCAGTCTGATGGTCTAGTGGAAGAAGCTGTCTCAGAGCCTGTTGGGCCTGGCTTTTATGCTGTGGTACCATTTCCCAAATGGTAGCAGCTGGAACAGTTTGTGGTTAGGGTGACTCGGGTCCCCAATGATCCTTAAAGACCTTTTTACACACCTGTCTTTGTAAATGTCCTGAATAGTGGGAAGTTCACATCTACAGATGCACTGAGCTGTCGGCACCACTCTCTGCAGAGTCCTGTGATAGAGGGAAGTACAGTTCCCATAGCCAGGCAGTGATGCAGCTAAACAGGATGCTCTCAGTTGTGCCCCTATAGAACGTTCTTAGGATTTGGGGGACATGCCAAACTTCTTCAACTGTCTGAGGTGAAAGAGGCACTGCTGTGCCTTTTTCACCATACATCCAGTATGTACAGACCACGTGAAATCCTCAGTGATGTGTACGCTGAGGAACTTAAAGCTGTTCACCCTCTCAATCCCAGATCCATTGATGTCAACAGGGGTGAGTCTGTCTCAATTCCTCCTGTAGTCCACAACCAGCTCCTTTGTTTTTGCGACATTGAGGGAGGGGTTGTTTTCTTGACACCACTGTGTCAGGGTGATGACTTCTCTGCAGGCTGCCTCATAATTATTTGAGATTAGGCCAATCAGTGTAGTTCTTGAGAAACGGAAAGATCTGAAGGTAGATAAGATACCTTTACCAGATGGTGTACGCCCCATGGTTCTGAAAGAGCTGGCTGAAGAGATCGTGGAGGCATTAGTAATGATCCTTCAAGCACGTCTAGATTCTGAAATGGTTCCAGAAGACTCTGAAATTGCAAATATCACTCCACTCTTGAAGAAGGGTGAAAGGCAAAAGAAAGGGAAAGCAAAGGGAACTACAGGCCAGTTAGTCTGACCTCAGTGGTTGGGAAGATGTTGGAGTTGATTAATAATAAGGTATCAGAATACTTGGAGGCACATGATAAAATAAGCCATAGCATCACAAAAGAGAAAATCTGCAGATGCCGCACCATGCAGCAAGCGTTAACTGTACTTTTTTTCCCATAGATGCTGCCTGGCCTGCTGAGTTCCTCCAGCATTTTGTGTGTGTTGCATAGTCAGCATGGCTTCCTCAAGGGAAAATCTTGGTGACTATGCAACACACACAAAATGCTGTCAAATCTGTTGAAATTCTTTGAAGAAATAACAAGCAGGATAGAAAAAGGCAAATTGGTTGATGCTGTGTAGTTGTATTTTCAGAAGGCCTTTGACAAGGCGCCACACGTGAGGCTGCTTAGCAAGCTATGGGCCTATAGTATTCCAGGAAAGACTCTAACATGGATAAAGCAATGGCTGATTGGCACAAGGCAGAGGGTGGGAATAAAGGGAGCCTTTTCTGACTGGCTGCCAGTGACTAGTGGTGTTCCACAGGGATCTGTGTTGGGACCAATTCTTCTTGTGTTATATGTCAATGATTTGGATGATGGAATTGATGGCTTTGTTGAAAAGTCTGCAGATGATATGAAGGCAGGTGGCAGAGCATTCTACAGATTTACTACTCTAGCTAAAAAAAAATTCCTCCTTACCTCTATTCTAACGGTTCTCCCCTCAATTTTGAGGCTGTGTCCTCTAGTTCTGGATACCCCTACCATAGGAAACATCCTCTCCACATCCACCCTATCTAGTCTTTTCAACATTCAGTATGTTTCAATGAGATCCCCCTGCATTCTTCTAAATTCCAGCGAGTACAGGCCTGAAGGTGCCAAACACTCCTCATGTGTTAACCCCTTCATTCCTGGAATCATCCTCCTGAACCACCTCTGGACACTCTCCAATGACAATACATCCTTTCTGAGATATGGGGCCCAAAACTGTTAACAATACTCCAAGTTCAGCCTGACTAATGTCTTATAAAGGCTCAGCATTATCTCCTTGCTTTTACATTCTCTTCCCCTTGAAATAAATGGCAACATTGTATTTGCCTTCTTTACCACAGTCTCAACCTGTAAATTAACCCTCCGTGAGTCTTGAGTCGTAAGTCTCCCTGCACCTCTGCTGTTTGAACCTTCTCCCCATTTAGATAATAGTCCACACTAATGTTCCTTTTACCAAAATGCATTATCATACATTTTCCAACACTGTATTCCATCTGCCACTTTTTTGCCCATCCTTCCAATTAGTCTAATTCCTGCTGAAATTGCATTGCTTCCTCAGTATTACCTACCCCTCCACCCATCTTCATATCATCCACAAACTATGCCACAAAGCCATCATTTCCATTATCTAAATCATTGACAAACAATGTGAAAAGCAGTGGTCCCAATACTGACCCCTGAGGAACACCACGAGTCAATGACAGCCAACCAGAAAAGGCCCCTTTTATTCCCACTCGCTGCCTCCTGCCTATCAGCCATTCTGCTATCCATGCCATTCATCTTTCCTGTAATGCCATAGGATATTATCTTGTTAAGCAGCCTCATGTGTGGTACCTTATCAAATGCCTTCTGAAAATCCAAGTAAATGACATCCACTGTCTCTCCTTCGTCCACCCTGCTTGTTACTTCCTCGAAGAACTCTAACAGATTTGTCAGGCAAGATTTCCCTTCACAGAAACCATGCTGACTTTGACTTATTTTATTATTAGTCTCCAAGTATCTCAAAACCTCATCCTTAATAATAGAGTCCAACATTTCCCCAACCATGGAGGCTAGGCTAACTGGCCTATAATTTCGTTTTTTTGGCCTTCCTCCCTTCTTAGAGTAGAGTGACATTTGCAATCTTCCAGTTCTCTGGAACCATGCCAGGATCAAGTGATTCATGAAAGATCATGACCAATGTATCATTTATCTCTTCAACAACCTTTCTCAGGACACTGGGATGTAGTCCATCTGGTCCAGGTGACTTATCCACCTTATGAGCTTTGAGTTTGTCTGGCACTTTTTCCTTTGTAATAGCAATGACATTTATTCCTGCTCCCTGACACTCACGGACCTCTGGCACACTGCTAGTGTCTTCCACAGTGAAGACTGATGCAAAGTACCCATTAAGTTCATCCGCTATTTCTTTGTCCCCCATCACTACCACACCAGCATCATTTTCCAGTGGTCCAATATCAATGCTCACCTCCCTTTTTCTCTTTATAACTGAAAAATCTTTATATTATTGGCTAGTCTGCCCTCATATTTCATCTTTTCCCTTGTAGCATTTTTAGTTGCCCTTTGTTGGATTTTTAAAACTTCCGAATCAGTCATCTTCTCACTTTTGCTAGCTTATATGCCATTTCCTTGGCTCTTATGCAGTCTTTAACTTCCCTCATCAGCCATGGTTGTCTACCCTGCCACTTGAGAACTTCTTCCTTAGGGATGTACCTTTCTTGCACCTTGTGAACTATTCCCAGAAACTTCAGCCATCTCTGCTCTGCCATCATCCCCGCAGTATCCTTCTCTAATCCACCTGGGCAAGCTCCCCTCTCATACCTCTGCATTTCCCTTTATTCCATTGCGATACTGATACATATGACTTATGCTTCTCCCTCTCAAATTGTAGTATGATTTCAATCCTATTATGACTACTGCCTCCTAAGGGTTCCTTTACGTTAAGCTTCCTAATAAGATCTGGGTTACTACACAACACTCAATCTAAGATAGCCTTTCTCCAAGCAGGCTCAAGCACAGGCTGCTCTAAAAAGCCACCTTGTAGGCATTCAACAAACTCCCTCTCTAGTGACCCAACACCAACTTGATTTTCCCAATCCCCTTGCATATTGAAGACCTCCATTACAATTGAGTCATTCCCCTTATTACATGCCTTTTCCGACTCTCTTTGCAACCTTAACATCACATCTTGGCTACTATTTGGAGGCCTACATATAATTCCCATAATGGTTTTTTTTACCCTTACAGTTTCTTAACTGCACCTACAACTATTCAACATTCTCTGACCCTATGTTACTTCCTTCTAAAGATGTAATTCCATCTCTTACCAAAAGAGCCACACCACCACCTATGCCTTCCTGCCTGGCCTTTTGTTTTAAAGTATATCTTTTGATGTTCAGCTCCCAATTATGGCCCCCTTTCAGCCATGGCTCAGTGATGTCCACAATGATGTACTGACCAATCTCTAATTGCACTACGAGTTCATCCACTTTATTCCTAATGCTACACGCATTTAAATCCAGCACCTTCAGTCTTGCATTCTTCTCCCTTTTTAATTTTGCCTCTGTGGTACAATTTAACTCTTTGCTCTGTCTGTATTTGTACCCAATCATCGGCTTGTCCTTCCTTACATTCATGTTACACCCATCATCTACTTGTAATCTTGCTGGCTCATCCTCAGCTCTATCATCCTGGTTCCCATCCACCTGCCATATTAGTTTAAACCACTCCCAACAGCTCTAGTGATCTGCCCGCGAGGATATTGATCTCGGCATGCAGGGATACGGGGAAAAGGCAGGAGATTGGGGCTGAGAGGAAAACTGGGTCAGCATGATGGAATGGCAGAGCAGACTCGATGGGCAAAGAGGCTTAATTCTGCTCCTCTATCTTACAGTTTTATCTTGCATCTTATCTTAAAATAGTTACTTCCCACAGGCTGTATAGCTAATCAACACCTCCACCCACTAACTCCACCAATACTTTATTTCCCATCAGTCACCCTGGGTACAGCCTGGTGTCACTGTATGGACATATAATCGATCAATGTATAGAAGCTATCTTATTTATTTATGTATATTATTGTGGATGTTTTTATTGTTATTGCATTCTTTTTCTTATGGTTCTTTTGGTGCTGCATTGCATCAGGAATAACAATTATTTCATTCTCATTAAACTTATGTACAGGAAATGACATCAAACAATCCTGAATTCTGTGAGTCTTGAATTACTGTATTTTTGCAGATAACAGACACAGGGATAATCTTCACTCTCTGTCTATTGCCTTTTCCCCTACTGACAGCTCCCCAGCTACCCGCCTCCTGCAACTTAGGACCAGCTACCTCCCTGCATTCCCTGCCTGTCACCTCATTAAACTCCTGTTTGTGTCAAAGTTCATCCAGCTGCACCTCCAGCTCCCTAACACGGTTTGTAAGGAGCTGCAGCTGGATGCACTTCATGCAGATGTAGTTATCAGGGACTGAAGTTCCCACATTTCACACGAAGAATGCTGACCCCGGACCCATTCTCGCTGAACCACCAATAGACAAAGAAAGAGACTTACCTAGGCCCTTCGCTTCTTCGCGCCCAAGCCTCTTGTGCCGAAACCTGAAACAAGCCACTCTAATACTGTCCCACTCACACAAAGGTTCCTCCGCTTAGACCTAACTTCTTTTTGTTAGCCTTTTCCAACCCACAAAGGGATCTGTTCCGGATCCCTGCTCTTGCTGATTTTTGTAAATGACCTGGAAGAGGAAGTGGAAGGGTGTGTTAGTAAGTTTGCAGATAACATAAAGGTTGGTGATGTTGTGGATAGGGTAGGAGGTTGCCAAAGGGGACAATGGGACTTTGATAAGATGCAGAGCAGGGAGAGCAGGGCTTAGAAGTAGTAGATGGAGCTGGAAAAGTGGGAAGTGTTACACTTTGGCAGGTCATACTTAAAGGCCATCCCCACCCTCCTTCAAAGCCCACTGGAGCCACAGCTTGCTCACTTCCTTAAACTCACCAGAGCCGCCTTTCCCCTCAGAGACACCCACAACTTTGTCCCCTCTCCCTCTGTGGTCCTTGTAGTAAGTTTCACTTTCTAACCTCAGGGTGACCTGCCTCCCTTGCAATTCGATGGGTTCCAGAGTGGCTGATGTGGGTCTCTATCACAGCTGGAGCAGGAGGTAGAGATGAGATGTGAGACGCCCTGCTCCTTCTGCCCTTTAGGCTGGTCTTCAGTGCCGTATCTGGAGATCCTTAGTGCCCCACTGAATGCCTCCCCCCCTACTGCCAGCACTGTGTGAGTGGCACAGGTTTCAATAAAGCTTCAGAGTGGACAGCCAGGGCAGAAATGACTGCTTCGAGAGGGCTTTCTTTTAAGGTGATTAGAGGAAAGAATGGGGGGGGGGGGTGAGGGAAATATTACAGGTAGTTAGTTTACAGAGTGATGGGGGCTTGGAATTCACTGCATGAATGAGTGGTGCTAAATTCAGATATATTTGAGACTCTGGGGCACATGGGTGAAATAGAAATGGAGGCCTGTGTAGGAGGGAAGTGCTAGATTAATCTCGGAGTAGGTTAAAAAGTTGGCACAATGTTGAACCACAGGGCCTGTGTTGCTGTACGTTTTATGAATCACTTCCTCAGTGCACCCGGCCGTCTCCATCCCTCTGGGGAGCCTGGTGTCGGGCATGCCAGTGAAGGAGACAGTGGACCTCTGGGTACAATCACGGCCTGAGCACTGGGGTTGCTGGTCTGAGGGGGGTGCCTGCTGGAAATAGCCAGTGACTCAGGATCAGATAGGAGAATGAGGCTGGCTGTTGCCTGGCCATAGAGTCACACAGCACAAAGGCCCTTCAGCCCGACTCATCCATGCTAACCAAGTTGCTTGCCTGAGCTCGTCACAATTGTCTCGCTTGGCCCATATCTCTCTAAACAACTGGAAGATTGACTGGCCAGAGACAGAGTGGGAATGAAGGGGCCTTTTCTGATTGTCTGCTGGTGACCAGTGGTGTTCTGCAAGGTCAGTATTGGAACCTCTTCTCTTCACATTATATGTCTGTGTACATACATCTACTGATGCTTCTGGACACATCTTCAGTGATGTTCCTGGAATCATCGGGTGTTTCGGGTCTTTCAACATCATACAACATCCTCCAGGTGACCCAGCCGGGGCTGATCAGACCTCAGCTTGTGTCCAGATGGCTAGCTACTTATGACTCCATGGCTCCCCTCTTTGAGCCACAGCCATCTTGACGCCCTCTCTGCCACATCGGTGGTACTGTGGATGGCTCTCCTCTTCCTCTCTCCCTCGATGCCCAAAATGCTGAAGGCTCTAAGGAACGGGCTGTGAGTCCCCTACAACCAACCTCCACTGGGAGACACCTCGCTCTCCTTCCAACCTGCTGACAATTGCTGACCAGTCCTGCGTACTTGGAGAGCTTCCTTTCAAAGGCCTCTTCCAAGCTATCTTCCCATGGGACTGTCAGCTCCAGCAGCACCGCTTGCTTAGTAGACTCAGACACTGGGTCAATGTCTGGTCGCAGGGTGGTGGCTGCGATATGGTTGGGGAACTTCAGCTGCCATTCGAGGTCCACCAACAGCTGCCAGTCCCTTGCAGAGGTCGGAATGCCTGCAGATGTTCTTTTGGCGGGTATTGGCTGCTCCCCAGCTCTGACAAAGGCAATGGTCTGCTTGGAGGGTCCGGACCGCTTCGCCCACTCAACTCCTGCGCAATGCTATGGATGATGCTTTCTGGCCAAGTTTGCGGGTGACAGGTGGAAGGGCAAGTAGTGATTAGGGAGCAAGGAGTCTACGGAGAGACTTGGACAGATTAGGAGAACGGGAAAAGGAGGCAGATGAAACGTAGTGCAGGGAAGTACATGGTCATGTACTTTGGTAGATGGAATAAAGGTACAGGCTATTTTCTAAACGGGGAAAAGAAATCAGAAGAGGACATGAGCAGGGTTGCCTAAAGGTTAACTTGCAAGTTGAGTCAGTGGTAAGAAAGGCAAATGCAATGCAAGCATTCATTTCAAGAGAACTTGAAATTAAAAGCAAGGATGCAAAGCTGAGGCTTTTTAATGCATTGGTCAGACCGCACTTTGAGTATTGTGAACAGTCCTGGGTCCCTTAACTAAGAAAAGATGCACCAGCATTGGAGAAGGTTCATGGGAGTGATGCAAGGAATGAAAGGGTTAATGTATGAGGGGCTCTGGAGCTGTACTCACTGGAGTTTAGAAGAATGGGGGGGGGATCTCATTGAAACCTTTTGAATATTGAAAGGACTAGATAGTGGATGTGGAGAGGATTTTTCCTACAGTGGGGGAATCTAGGAGGACACAGCCTCAGAAAAGAAGAGAGTTGAGAAAGAAATTTCTTCAGTCAGAGTGTTGAATCTGTGGAATTTGTTGCCACAGACAGATGTGGAGGCCAAGTCATTGGGTATATTTAAAGCAGAGGGAGATACATTGATTAGTAAGGGGGTGGTCAAAGATTATGGGGAGTAGGCAGGGGAATGGAGTGAGTGGGATAATAGATCAGCTATGATAGAATGACAGAGAAGACTCAATGGGCTGAATGACCTAATTTCTGCACCTATGTCTTATGACCTTTCCTATCTATCCACCTGTCCAAATGTCTTTTAAACGTGGTTCTACCACTTCCTCTGGCAGGTCATTCCCCACCCACTGTAAGTAAAACTTGCACCTTAGTTCCCCTGTGAAGCTTGCCACCCTCACCATAAACCCAAGTTAAGTTTTAGACTCCTTTTACACTGTGAAAGATATTGCAATCACTTATCCTATCTGTGTCCCTTGTAACTTTATAAACCTATGTAGGGTCACCCTCAACCTCCTTCACTCCAGGGAAAACAGTCCTAGCTCTCCGGTCCTGGTAGTATTTTTGTGGATTTTTTCTGCACCAGTTCCAGTTTAATGACATCCTTCCTATGAATTTGCACGCCAGTGCGGTCTCACCAGTGACTTGTACATCAGTAACACAACATCCCAACTCTCGTACTCAATTCCCTCTTAAGTGGAAGGCAAGCACGAAACGTGCCTTCTTCCCCACCCTGTCTACCTGTGTCACAGGAACTAGGTACTGTACCCTGGGTCTCTCTATCCCACAACAGTCCAAAGGGCCCAGTCATTTACTGTGCAAGTCCTGCCCTGGCCTGATTTCTCAAAGTGCAATGCTTAACACTTGTGCTAGTCAGCCCAATCTCCCAGTTCTCTTTTCACGAGACCTCCCATTTTGGTTTCATCTGCCAACTTACAAACTGTGCCAAGTACATTATCATCCACATTGTTAATACAGATGACAAACGCAGTGGGCCCAGCACTGATTCCCATGACATACCCCAGGTCACAGGCCTTCAATCTGGAAGATAACTATCCACCACCACACTCGGGCTCCTACCACCAAGTCAGGGTTCTATCCATTTGGCCGACTCACCCTGGAGGCCGATCTTCAAACTTCAGACAGGGTCTTTGCTGGACCATTGCAGACGGGTGAAACTGACCATCAATGTCTCTTACATTCTCATCACACACAGCCTTGAGAGGGCACTACCCTCCGAGTTGGGTAAATAAACTGCCTCCCATGTGTCTACGTAAGACTGGGCTGACCAGGTACAGTGTGAAGGCCAGCTCTCTTTACTAATCACACAGCACAGAAACAAGCCGTCCGACCAACTGTCCATGCCGACTAAGATTAACATTATGCCTGGGCTTGGCTCACAGTCCTCTAAACCTTTCCATCCACGTACCTGGCCGAGAGCCCTTTAAATATTATAATGTACCTGCCCCGGCCATTTCCTCTGGCCGCTCATTCCATTACACCATCTCCATGAAGAAGTTGCCCCTCAGGTTCCTATTACTGTAACTCTCTCTTCTCTCACCCTGTAACTATACCGACTTGTTCTTGATTCCCCAAACCTGGGGAAAAGACTGTGCACATCTGCTTTATCTATGTCCCTCATGATTTTATACACCTCTGTAAGATCACTTCTCACAGCTCCTGAACTCTAGTGAATAATGCTCCTACCTGCTCAACTTCTCTCCATATTTTCCACCGAGCAAAAACCTTTGTAAGTCTGCTCTGCATTCTTTCAGCTTAATGACATCTTTCCTATAGCACGTGACCAAAACTGAAGACAATATTCCAAATGCAACCTCGAACAGCTGCAGCACAACTTCTGCACTAGTGCCCTGACTAATGAAGGCTAGCGTGCCAAAAGCTGCGTTCACCATTCCGTCTATGGGGAACCACGTACTTGTACTCCCAGGTACCTCTGTTCTGCAACACATTGTGGGGTACTACTGTTCACTGTGAAAGTCCCAAATACCTCGCACTTTTGTGAATTAAGGCATCAAATGCTTGTGATGCATCTAGTGTGGGAGTGTAGTGTTTGTCACTCTGGCTTTCGGCTTCCGTCGCAGGCTAGCAGCCTCACCAAAAGGAGAGCTGAATGTGCAAGTCTCTCCCTGCCGGTGCACAGCCTCCCCAACAGCAAACCTCATGTAGTGTCTCCTCACTGACGATATTCAGAAACTGAACTCCTTTCGGACTCAGACTAAACTGCAGAGGACGGGAAGGAGGTCTGGCCCCTGCACGTATAGCAGGCAGGCCCACCGACATGTGGACATGACCCGGTGCTTGTGAACCAGACCCCCAGTTATAAGGAAACAGCCCCTCTGCCTTGCGGGCAGCCTCAGGAGAGATTAAGGCTACAGGAGTAAACCCAGACAGCAGATCTGGAATGGAGCACCTAGGGCAGTTGACATCAATAGGTAGATACATTTAATGTCAGAGAAATGTATACAATATACATCCTGAAATTCTTTTTTATTGAACATCCTTCCAACACCCAAACTGGTGACAAATGTATTGCTTTGCTTTCCTTTGGACTACACCGGTAAGTGGGATCTTGATGACTGGGTATTCCAGGCTCACCATACCATCTACCCAGTCTTCTGAATCACCTATTGTCCTTCAAGACAGACGGACGCCACCATCTTTTTGATAAGGGCACATCATTTACAGTTTTCTATCCTTTATGATGCTTGCATTTGCCTTCACCTGGGAGACTGTGCATACTTCCAGCCGGATGTCGTGGTCCATGTAGGGACCAATGACGTGGGTAGGAAGAGTGAGGAGGTCCTGAAAGGCGGGTTTAGGGAGTTAGGCACCAAGTTAAAGGACAGGACGTCCAAGATAGCAATCTCAGGATTGCTACCAGTGCCACATGCAGGCGGGTTTAGAAATAATAAGATAGCGCAGATCAACACGTGGTGCAGGAGGGAGGGCTTCAGATTTATAGATAATTGGGCAGTTTTCCAGAGAAGGTGGGACCTGTTCCAGCGGGACGGTTTACATCTGAACTGGAGGGGGACAAATATTCTTGCAGGTAGGTTTGCTAGAGAGGCTCCAGTGGATTTAAACTAGATACAAGGGGGGAGGGCAACCAGAGTGTAGGAACAGATGTAGGGGAGAAGGAGGAAAAGAAAATAGTAAAGTTGTTTACACCATTAGTGATAAACAGAGAGTAAGAGGTGGAAAATTTCTTAAATACTTTTATTTTAATGCTAGGAGCATTATAAGAAAGGTGGATGAGCTTAAAGCATGGATTGATACCTGGAAGTATGATGTGGTAGCTATTAGTGAAACATGGTTACAGGAGGGGTGTGATTGGCAACTAAATATTCCTGGATTTCATTGCTTCAGGTGTGATAGAATCAGGGGGACAAGAGGGGGAGGTGTTGCATTGCTTGTCAGAGAAAATATTACAGTGGTGCTCTGGCAGGATAGAGGGCTCCTCTAGGGAGGCTATTCGGGTGGAATTGAGGAATGGGAAAGGTGTAGTAACACTTATAGGGGTGTATTATAGACCACCAAATGGGGAGCAAGAATTGGAGGAGCAAATTTGTGAGGAGATAGCAGATATTTGAAGCAGGTTCAATGTTGTCGTTTAAAGTTAAATTGGACAGCTATATGGACAGGAAAGGAATGGAAGGTTATGGGCTGAGTGCAGGTCGGTGGGACTAGGTGAGAGTAAGAGTTCGGCACGGACTAGAAGGGCTGAGATGGCCTGTTTCCGTGCTGTAATTGTTGTATGGTTATATCTGTAGTAAGCACAAGGTTGTGATTGTGGGAGATTTTAATTTTCCACACATAGACTGGGAAGCCCATACTGTAAAAGAGCTGGATGGTTTGGAGTTTGTAAAATGTGTGCAGGATAATTTTTTGCAGCAATACATAGGTACCAACTAGAGAAGGGGCAGTGTTGGATCTCCTGTTGGGGAATGAGATAGGTCAGGTGATGGAGGTTTGTGTTGGGGAGCATTTCGGGTCCAGTGATCACAATGCCATTAGTTTCAGTATAGTTATGGAGAAGGTTAAGTCCGGATCCAGGGTTGAGATTTTTGATTGGAGAAAGACTCATTTTAAGGAGATGCGAAAGGATTCAGAAGGAGTGGATTGGGACAATTTGTTTTATGGGAAGGATGTAGTAGGGAAATGGAGGTCATTTAAAGGTGAAATTTTGAGGGTACAGAATCTTAATGTTGCTGCTAGGTTGAAAGGAAATGTTAAAAGTTTGAGAGAGCCATGGTTTTCAAGGGATATTGGAAACTTGGTTCAGAAAGAGAGAGATATCTACAATAAATATAGGCAGCTTGGAGTTAATGAGGTGCTCAAGGAATATAAAGAATGTAAAAAGAATCTTAAGAAAGAAATTAGTAAAGCTAAAAGAAGATGTGAGGTTGCTTTGACAAGTAAGGAGAAAATAAATCCAAAGGGTTTCTACAGTTATATTAATAGCAAAAGGAGAGTGAGGAATAAAATTGGTCCCTTGGAGAATCAGAGTGGACAGCTATGTGTGGAGCCAAAAGAGATGGGGGAGATTTTGAACAATTTCTTTTCTTCGGTATTCACTAAGGAGATATTGAATTTAGTAAAGTAAGAGAAATGGGTAGGGAAGTTATGGAAACTATGATGATTAAAGAAGAGGAAGTGCTGGCACTTTTAAGGAATATAAAAGTGGATAAGTCTCTGGGTCCAGACAGGATATTCTTTAGGACCTTGAAGGAAGTTAGTGTGGAAATAGCAGGGGCTCTGACAGAAATATTTCAAATGTCATTAGAAACCCGGATGGTGCTGGAGAATTGGCATATTGCTCATGTGGTTCCATTGTTTAAAAAGGGTTCTAAGAGTAAACCTGGCAATTATCGGCCTGTGAATTTGACGTCAGTGGTGGGTAAATTGATGGAAAGTATTCTTAGAGATGGTATATATAATTATCTGGATAGACAGGGTCTGATTAGGAACAGTCAACATGGATTTGTGCGTTGAAGGTCATGTTTGACAAATCTTGTTGAATTTTTTGAAGAGGTTGCTAGGAAAGTTGACGAGGGTAAAGCGGTGGATGTTGTCTATATGGACCAGTAAGGCCTTTGACAAGGTTCCACACAGAAGGTTAGTTAGGAAGGTTCAATCGTTAGGTATTAATATTGAAGTAGTAAAATGGATTCAGCAGTGGCTGGATGGGAGACGCCAGAGAGTAGTGGTGGATAACTGTGTGTCAGATTGGAGGCTGGTGACTAGTGGTGTGCCTCAGGGATCTGTACTGGGTCCAATGTTGTTTGTCATATATATTAATGATCTTGATGATGGGATGGTAAATTGGATTAGTAAGTATGCAGATGATACTAAGATAGGTGGAGTTGTGGATAATGAAGTGAGGTTTTCAAAGCTTGCAGAGAGATTTAGGCCAGTTAGAAGAGTGGGCTGAAAGATGGCAGATGGAGTTTAATGCTGATAAATGTGAGCTACATTTTGGTAGGGCTACTCAAAATAGGACGTTCATGGCAAATGGTAGGGCGTTGAAGAATGCAGTAGAACAGAGGGATCTAGGAATAATGGTGCATAGTTCCCTGAAGGTGGAATCTCATGGGGATAGGGTGGTGAAGAAAGCTTTTGGTATGCTAGCCTTTATAAATCAGAGCACTGAGTATAGGAGTTGGGATGTAATGTTGAAATTGTACAAGGCACTGGTAAGGCCAAATTTGGAGTATTGTGTACAGTTCTAGTCACCGAATTATAGGAAAGATGTCAGTAAAATAGAGAGAGTACAGAGGAGATCTACTAGAATGTTACCTGGGTTTCATCACCTAAGTTACAGAAAAAAGTTGAACAAGTTAGGTCTTTATTCTTTGGAACGTAGAAGGTTGAGGGGGGACTCGATAGAGGTATTTAAAATTATGAGGAGGATAGATAGAGTTGACGTGGATAGGCTTTTTCCATTGAGAGTAGGGGAGATTCAAACAAGAGGACATGAGTTGAGAGTTAGAGGGCAAAAGTTTAGGGGTAACATGAGGGGGAACTTCTTTACTCAGAGAGTGGTGGCTGTGTGGAACGAGCTTGCAGCAGAAGTGGTTGAGGCAGGTTCAATGTTGTCATTTAAAGTTAAATTGGATAGATATATGGACAGGAGAGGAATGGAGGGTTATGGGCTGAGTGCAGGTCGGTGGGACTAGGTGAGAGTAAGAGTTCAGCATGGACTAGAAGGGCCGAGATGGCCTGTTTCCATGCTGTAATTGTTATATGGTTATATCACTCTCATCAAGGCTTTGGACTGATTTCAGATGGTGATAAGGACATTTCCTCAAGTGGAAAGCTGAGGCATATGGAACCCTCCCAGGAGCAGGGAAGTTTCATGAGAGACATATGAGAGAGACTCGGCATTGCAGAAATATTTTTCCAGATAAGGGGTCTTGACCTGAACCATCAGCCATTTATTTCACACCAGAGACTGTCCCGAGTTCCTCCGGTAACTTGTCCGTTGTTGCAGGCCCCAGCACCTTACAAACAAACCCTGGGAGGACCATCAGCCAAAATTAGAGAAGTGCAATATTCTACTCATAATCAAAGATCAAAACAGACACAGGTTGAAAGTCATGTAGAGTTTAGGATATAACAAGTTTATTGAACTTTAAATTTAGTCATCTTGCTTTCCATGAATCAGATGAGTCCATCATCACTGATTGCGGGTAAGTTATTGGAGATCCATCTTACCTTCAGAATATAAAAACATGCAAAAAATATGCTCTTTGTATTAATACATATGTACAGAACAACAGTTGCATCTCTCCCCAGACTAATTACAGTGGCATCATGCATAAACCGTAGTGGGCAGTGTAGGTTCATCAGTCACAGCAAACACTGAGTTTTACAATCCAGCTGATGCGGGAAGGGTGACACGGGGTATTCCGACAAGATCAAAGTAAAAATAAAGATACCGGGAGACTTCACAACAGTTCAGCGCCCCTGACTACAAGGCAAGAGGACTGGACACTAAAGAGCACACTGTCTCGTCAGCCACACAGACCGGTGTGGCCACTGGCATTCCATGCGCTGCACCGCAATAGGACATAGACACACCATGTAACCTTGGTTGCCATGCTGGGTACAATACAGCTGGGGACCATGCACGGAAGGCCAGGCATGTTATGGAGGGACTGCACTCTCCGATGGAGGGCTACTGGTGGTCCATGCAGCTTCTGCTGGGCTACTCGCTTCCTACAGTGACAAATCCCATCGAGTACCTGCTGGGCTCAGGCTGCCGGTCCATTCACCCCCTCGCCAGGGGCTCAGCCCACCAACAGTGAGTTAGAGGTTGTGGGTGACCAAGACAAGGCCTGCAGCCCAGGAACTCCCCTCGCCAGCTGTTCACACCAGATGCGTGAGACGGTGATGAACCATTTGCCCACAGTGCCAGCTGAACAAGGGTGGCAAGCAGAAGGAGCCAGGCATTGCCAGTCTGGTCCAGCTGTGACTGAGTGTGGCAGTATATTGAGGTAGGAGCCGCAGCACTAGGCCCTGGGTGTAGGGATAGGGTATAGATTGACAGGTGGGGCAGGGGAAGGATGATTTTTACCCATAGGGTAAGACAGTGGAACAGTGTGGAGTCCCATTCCTTTCTGTGGGAGTGTGCGACTGACTCTGGTTACTCTAAAAGCCTCACCTATCGTAGTTCTCAGCAGCACCAGGGTGAAGGGGAATGCAGAGGTCACATTCAGCACCCGCAGGGCGCAGGGCACAGCGTCCAGCGTGACCCACACCACCTCACCTTCTCCACACAACCTTCCCAAACCATGGGCATTTCCCAGTCTGCTGGGAAGTGGCTCCGAGCCACACTGCTCAGACCAGCCGCCACTGCCTCTCCCTCTTCACGAAGTATCACTGCTGCCTCTCCGCCGTGCCACTGACCAGCAGGGCAACTCTCACCCCGAACCCCTCACAGCACCGCCAGTCAGGGCAGTAGGCCATATGCCAGTTCTCACGTCAATGAGAGGTTGTTCACTGGAGGAGTCAAAGGAGGTTCGTGAAAATGATTCCAGGATTGAATGACTTGTCATATGAAGAGCATTTGATAGCTCTGGGCCTCTGTTCACTAGAATTCAGAAGGATGAGGGGTAACCTCATTGAAACCTATCGAGTGGTGAAAGGCCTTGACAGAGTGGATGTGGAGAGGATGTTTCCAATGGTGGGAGAGTCTAGACCAGAGGACACAGCCTCAAAATAGAGGGGTGTCCATTTAGAACATAGATGAGGAGGAATTTCTTTAACCTGAGAGCAGTGAATCTGTAGAATTATAGCCACAGGCAACTGTGGAGGCCAAACCTTTATGTATATTTAAGGCAGAGGTTGATAGATTCGATTGGTCAGGGCATGAAAGGATACAGAGGGAAGGCAGGGGATTGGGGCTGAGAGGAAGATTGGATCAGCCATGATGAAATGGCAGAGCAGATTCGATGGGCCAAATGGCCTAATTCTGCTCTTGTATCTTATGGTCTTATTACTGATCCTGCCTTCAATTAATGGAGAGGGACAGAGGGGAGTATTCCCTCTTTAACGGGTGATTCAACCCTCATCCGCAAAGAATGAAAGCTCTAATCCTAAGGAGTTTAAAGATAATTTATACCTGGTGATTTCTTCAGCGTGGGCAGACGTGTTCCTCGCTCTGAGAAAAGCCTTATGTGCCTGGTATGGTGTATGTGAGGATCGGCTGTGAAATACCCGGTGGCTCTAATGACATCAGCAGAGCATTCAGAAATCTGCCCCAAGTAGAGCAGGACCTAACGGTCTACAACAGTCACAAGGCATTAACGACAACACGTAGCCATTCCCCATCACTACACAGGCAGGTCCCACACCGCCGCTGGCCAGTCCTGAGGCAGGGACTGGGGGCTATGGGCAAGGCAGCTGGAGCTGGTGAGAGCCCCAGTGCTGGGATTGGAGGTAGCAGGTTCAGAGAGCAGGGCTGAGGTGTTGGAGACCAGTGGAGTCACTGTGAAAGCAGCGTAGCGCCATGCTGACCAAGCTGCTTATCTACATTCATCTCATTTCCCTGCATCTGGCCCAATCCCTCACAGAGGCAAGTATCATCGCAGCATTTTAAATGTGATTGTACTCCTGTCCACCACTTCCTCTGGCAGTTAGCTCCATTTACCTACTAATTTCTACCAACAAAAATTCTTCTTCGGGTACCCTTTAAGTCTTTTCCCGCTCACCAGAAAGCCCCTGCCCTGAGAGAAAGACTGTGACCATTTACTCTATCTATGCTCTTTATGATTTTATAAACCTCCAAAATGCTCCAGTGACAGCAATCGCAGTCTATCCAATCTTCCCTTGTGAGTAAAACCCTGCAATGCAAGCAACATCCAGATGAATCTCTTCCGCGCTCTCTCTACTGTCAGCACATTTGTTCCACAGTGCAGTGACTGGGACCGCACTCAGTTCCATGTTTCACCTAACCAATGTCTTGTACATCTATACCATGTTTTCCTGACACTCATCACAATAACCTGGCTATGAAGGCAAGCAAGCTAAACACAACCTTCACTACCTGGTGTTGCCATCTTCAGGGAGATATGGATTTACGATCCTGAGTCCCCTGTATACCAAAGTTTCCAAGGTGTTAGCACCTGACTAATAATGGGCTACAGACACAAAACTCTACAGGTGCTGGAAATCCAAGCAACACACAAAATGCTGGAGGAACTCGGCAGGCCAGGCAGCATCTATGGAAATGAGTACAGTCGACATTTTGGGCCAAGACCCTTCTTCAGGATGTCACACCCTGGTCTCATGCTAGGCCCCACTCACCACTGACCTGCTCCATTAATCGCAGGGCAGTTCCAGTTATGGAGTCAGCTTCACCATTCCCCCTTGCATGCTGTAGACAAAAATGACCCCCCCCCCCCACTCACTCCAACCTAGTAACCTTCACTGCTGCCTCTTGATTCCAAGGGATCTCTGGGGGTCCTAAAGGACGTGTCCATACTGTGCCTGATGACCCAAGGCAGGCTAGAATGCTCTTCCATTCCACCGCTCACCTGTGCCACCCCCAGCAAAGGTAGGCATCTCACTGGACAGGTAATCCAATGGATGAGGTGACACCTGGAAAGCCTCATCACCTCTTGCCCACCCTCAGGATCACCTTCCTGCAGCCCACATCCACAAAGCTCTACCCAAGCACATCAACAAATCGTGAATCATCCCAGTCATTAACGTGGCAACTTATCTATGTTTCATGAATCTGCTGGACAATTTGCTATCCCCAGCCCCCTGTCATTTCTGTGGCCGGGAGTTGATGCATCGTGCACGTATGGAGTGTGAGAGGTTGTAGCCTCTCTCTGAGTATTTCTAAGGGCTGCTCCTCAGGTTCCGGCCGCAGTTCAACCCCGGGCTCCTTAGGTCACGCGGTGGGGGAGGGGTGGAGTCTGGGTCACGGCGGGTTTCCTGGTCTGTTTGCTCCTGGGCCTGGCCAAGATGGTGGGCAGTCGGGGGGTCTGCCAGAGCTGATTGCCTGTCCCTCTTTTAGGGTCATGTCCATGCCCATGTCCCTGGAGAAGACACTCATGGTACTCATGAGTACAAAAGGGAATTTCCAGGACCAGTGATCCCATCGGGGGCTCGATAGTGATAACCGTATTTTAATTTGTTACAGTGAGCAGTGTTTTATGAAGATCCAATGTTCTGAGATACTGTGGTCATTTGAATAAACTTCTGTTTATTAAATCAAATAATTTGCTAAACTACGTCATTCAGGGGACAGATATACGTGTTAGTGGTGTTGGTCAATATATCAATCACAGGCAAATCTCTCCCCACCATTGCTAGTATCTACTGGACGCACTACTCGAGAAGGCAACGTCCAACATCAAAGATCCACACCGGGGATCTGTCTCAAGTCTCACACCACCAGGTTCAAGAACAGCTTCAACCACTTGGTACTTAAACCCTAACCACCACCTCAGTATAGCAACACGGATCACTTGCCACTACAGTACAACTTTGTCTTGTTTTGTACTAATTTTGTTCCTTTTAGAATTTTGTACGAGCTATGCTTTGCTTGTGAATGTCGTGTCCCTGACGCTCTGTGCCTGCGATGCTGCGGCAAGTAAGTTTTTCACTGTACTTGTGCAGACGACAATAACCTTTGACCTTGGGGAGAGTCCTGGCCACTGCACGTCACCCTGACAGGATCACAGAGAACAGAACAGCCTGCACCCTCCCAGTCCAGGGCAACAGGACATGAGGTTGATGGTACAAGTCGGTTTCTGACCCTCGTCACCTGCACTGAAGCTCCTGATGTGTCCCGTTTCTAGGGTTCTGTCTGGCGGCGGAGGATGGATGATAGAGGGTCACTCGGTAACCCGGAAGCAGTTCACAGGACGGCGAGCTGGTGCAGGCTGAGCACACTGACCTTCCACAGCGACACAATCCGTCTCGTCCAATGAGGAAACTTCAAGAGCGGGGGAACCATTTCACTTCCTCGCCTTGCCCTTGTGGTCACATCTGCCAGCTGGTCAGGACCCCTCTCGGGTTTAATCGGAAGCTGTAGTCCATGGAAGGCCGCGTGGTAATGAAGAGCGAAGACAGGTTGGAAACGAGCGTGCGACAGGCTGAATGCAGCATGCATGAGCTTCAGGCCCTCAGGAAATGGCCTCGTCCTCACACACATCCGGCAGCTCACTGTCTTTTCCTGCGTCCCCACTCACTTGCTTCCTGCAACAGGGACAGTGAGATGTGTTAGTACCGGACTGCACCCCGGGATGCATCGCACCCTTGTTCCCAGGCCAGGTGCCAGATTCAGCGGAGTGGGCACCAGAGATATTGACTGGGCCGTATTCAGTGGAAGATTCAAGCACTGGCAGGTGGCCTGGGAAGAAACCGAGCCAGAAACATCTTGACCAGCTCCGACAGTCAGCAAAACTTGCCAAAGTAAAATGGATTGTATTACATTGTAAACATAAACAAGTAAAATGCTCAAAAAGCATATTTAAAGCTATTAACATGAGGAAAGCAATTTTGAAATTGTAACTTGCTCTTACTTATGCTTCTAAGTATTTACCAGCATTGCCCAGGAGGTCAGTGGATTGCAGGTTCGGCACCAGCCCTCGGGCCACAGAGCCTTTCTGCTCTGTCACTGGATTCCAGGTGGGCAAACCCTTCCCAATCTGACTGGACATGACAGTCACCCTCCATGGGAATAGCCTGGAGCGATACAGCCAGACAGCACTATCTGTGCTCGCAGGTGCCCAGCGTGACAGGCACAATGGTCTAAGGAATAAACCGGGATAGCAGGAGAGATCCCATCGCTTCGAGCGCATTGAGGAAACCCCAGCTGGCGACGTGGCAAGTAAGGTTTAGTTGGTTGTGGGCATGCCACGTTGGCACTGGAAGCGTGGAGGCACTGGCAGGCTGGTCATTGACACAAACAACATATTTCACTGTCTTATTTGTCACGTGTACATTGAAACAACCTTTAATATTAACCTTTAAGCAGTGAAGTGAACTGCAACTTCATCCACAGCCTTCCTCCATCAATGGAAAATAATGGGGATGGTCTGTGTTTATCTGGGATGCAAACAGAGAACATGGGGTCTGTGAGCTTTGCTAGGCTGTACTATCAATGGGGATGGTCTGTGTTCATCTGGGGTGCAAACAGAGAACATGGGGTCTGTGAGCTTTGCTAGGCTGTACTATCAATGGGGATGGTCTGTGTTCATCTGGGGTGCAAACAGAGAACATGGGGTCTGTGAGCTTTGCTAGGCCGTATCGTCATGTCTGTCCAATCAACACAACACGAGCTTCTGGCAGCGAACAGATGGAAATCCCACACCACTGCAAGTCCCCCTCAAGTGGAACACATGGCCAGCTGAAATAGTTAGTAACATATGGTGCATTGGGTCATCGGTCATTGATCCCAAAGGAAATCACAGTGTCACAGCAGCATTAAAAGTGCACAGATATACAAATATTAGAAGTAAGAAAGAATAAAAATAAGTTACCTCAAACAGTCTAACAGGAGGCAGTCGTGTATTTGGGACAGCTCTTAAAGAACAAAAACTAATTGAGATAATAGCCGGGATTCTCTTCATTTATTTGGGTCACTCTGCTGCTTAATGAGGACAGGAGACTTTGCCGAACAGTTTCCAACTAGTGTCAGTCACGTGCACTTGTGTGACCGTTACACACTACACTGAGCTTACAGCAAACAGCTTTTCAATAGCATCAGTTGTGCACATTTGTGTCCAAAAAGCAGCGATTTTTGTCACTGATAGCTGGTGAGAAATAAACAGCAAGACAATTGAGAACTGTTTTGCTCACTGCGGTTTCGAGCATTCAGTCTTGGAAACGCCAGGAGTGAAAATAAAATCTTTCCACCCCTTCAACCAGTTGGCAACTACAAAGAATTTAAAGGTATGGACAGTCATCTTGAGTCTTGCCTTTGGTCCCCACCAGACTCTCAACTCTCAGCTGTGCCTCCAAGTCGCTGTTTGCATGTGACAGTGTCCACACCCAGGTCCACCACTTTGACAGGCAGACTAAACCGGGTGAGGGTAGGCAGCAGGTTTCATACCCTGGTGAGATAGGGACTTGCCTGTCCCAGCAAGCAAAGGCATCTCTGTCAGTCTGGGAGTATGAAATCCAACAGCAGGAGAGAAATGCTACATGGAGGGCCAAGGGCACAAGGCACAGAAGAGGTCATGGTCATCATTCCAACCAGGGAAGACCCCAGTTGCAATGTCCACTTGTACCTCTGTACACAGACTTCCAAAGTCAAGGGAGTAGAACTGCCACAGTGAAACAGCTTCCTTACTTTTAAAACTCTCCCTCACAGGTTTCCTGTTATCATTGGATACAACAGATAGTCACCAGAGGTATTGGTAGTGTTCTAATTTGTACTGTATTTCATTTAAATACATAACTTGTTACTCAGCTAAAAGGTGAAACTTTGGCTAATTGGGGCAACCACTTAGTAGAGGCAAAATAGGTAAGGTTCCCGATGTGTCACAATTCACCGGAATGCGCACCGTGTCGACAGGAATTCACCAGTATGCGCTTTGCGTTGGCAGGAATTCACCGGCATGCGCGGCGCGTCGGCAGGAATTCACCTGAATGTGCCGCACGTCAACAGAAATTCGCCGGAGTGTGCAGCATGTCAATAGGAATTTGCCGGAATGTGCTGCATGTCGACAGAAATTAGCCAGAAAGCATTGCATGTCGAAAGGAATTCGCCGGAATGTGCTACACATAGACAGAAATTCGCCAGGATGCATTCCCTGTCGACAGAAATTTGCCGGAAGGCACTGCACGTTGACAGGAATGCTGCTCCCTTACTCTTCGCTCACTGCCACATCACCCTCCAACTCTTTTTCACTTCCCCTCATCACACCATGGCTGTACCATGTTCACTTCAGTAAGGAACCTCGAAAGAGACAAGGGAAGGGTGCTGTGTGTGCACCGCGGTGAGCGGAGCTCCTGTGCGTGCACCGCGGTGAGCCGAGCTCCTGTGCGTGCACCGCGGTGAGCCGAGCTCCTGTGCGTGCACCGCGGTGAGCCGAGCTCCTGTGCGTGCACTAGGGTGAGCGGAGCTCCTGTGCGTGCACCGTGGTTAGCCGAGCTCCTGTGCGTGCACTAGGGTGAGCGGAGCTCCTGTGCGTGTACCGCGGTGAGCCCAGCTCCTGTGCGTGCACCGGGGTGAGCGGAGCTCCTGTGCGTGCACTAGGGTGAGCCGAGCTCCTGTGCGTGCACCACGGTGAGCGGAGCTCCTGTGCGTGCACCGGGGTGAGCCGAGCTCCTGTGCGTGCACCACGGTGAGCGGAGCTCCTGTGCGTGCACCGGGGTGAGCCGAGCTCCTGTGCGTGCACTAGGGTGAGCCGAGCTCCTGTGCGTGCACCACGATGAGCGGAGCTCCTGTGCGTGCACTGTATTAAGCCAAGCTCCTGTGCGTTGAGCCGAGCTCCTGTGCGTGCACTAGGGTGAGCGGAGCTCCTGTGCCTGCACCGCAGTGAGCCAAGCTCCTGTACGTGCACTGCGGTGAGCAGAGCTCCTGTGCGTGCACTAGGGTGAGCGGAGCTGCTGTGCCTGCACTAGGGTGAGCGGAGCTCCTGTGCGTGCACTGCAGTGAGTGGAGCTCCTGTGCCTGCACTAGGGTGAGCGGAGCTCCTGTGCGTGCACCGTGGTGAGCAGAGCTCCTGTGCGTGCACTAGGGTGAGCAGAGCTCCTGTGCCTGCACTAGGGTGAGCCGAGCTCCTGTGCGTGCACTGCGGTGAGCCGAGCTCCTGTGTGTGCACTGCAGTGAGCGGAGCTGCTGTGCGTGCACTAGGGTGAGCCGAGCTCCTGTGCGTGCAGTGCGGTGAGCAGAGCTCCTGTGCCTGCACTAGGGTGAGCCGAGCTCCTGTGCGTGCACTGCGGTGAGCCGAGCTCCTGTGCGTGCACTGCAGTGAGCGGAGCTGCTGTGCCTGCACTAGGGTGAGCCGAGCTCCTGTGCGTGCACCGTGGTGAGCGGAGCTCCTGTGCGTGCACCGTGGTGAGCCGAGCTCCTGTGCGTGTACCGTGGTGAGCCGAGCTCCTGTGCGTGTACCGTGGTGAGCGGAGCTCCTGTGCGTGCACTGTGGTGAGCCGAGCTCCTGTGCGTGCACTAGGGTGAGCCGAGCTCCTGTGCGTGCACTGTGGTGAGCCGAGCTCCTGTGCGTGCACTGTGGTGAGCCGAGCTCCTGTGCGTGCACTAGGGTGAGCCGAGCTCCTGTGCGTGCACTGTGGTGAGCCGAGCTCCTGTGCGTGCACTAGGGTGAGCCGAGCTCTTGTGCGTGCTCACCCTCTGTTCTGGTGCCCAGGTCGGTGTAGAAGCTGAGTTCTGTGGGGGAGAGAATGAAGTCTTGTGGTCATGGTTAGTGGAAATGTCACAGGCTGAGCCCGTCAGCTCCTATAGCGGTTTCAGTCACACCCAGGACATGTACAAGCGGTGGGGCATAGAAGCAGGTCCTTGTTAGTATTCAGCAAAGCAAATAATGTATCCGAGTCTGTGGACACATACGTAATGTTGAAGACTGGTTGTGACTCTAACCTGCCTGTGCACTTTCTGCCTCAGCTGCATCTGTTGTACATTGTCCACGTCCCCTGCACTTTCTCTATAGCCGTTACACTTCATTCTGTACTCAGTAATAGTTTTACCTCGATGTACTGAGTAATAAATTGATCTGTCTGCAAGACAGTTTTCCCTGTTCCTCAGCACATGTGATAATAATCAACCAATTCCAATTCTGCTCAAGCCCAGAGTCCAGTTCTGTAGACACGTGAGCTCCACTGTCTGAGGAGGGCTTAATTTAAACTAGAACAGGTAGTGGGCCCTAAATTGGTCCGCAATGGCTACTGGCACTACTTGGTATCAGAGTCAAAAGCACATTGGAAATTGCCATACTTGCTGCGATCCCAAATCCGCTGAACAGCAGAAAGGGAAGCAGCAGCTCGGAATCCATGGAATAACTTTGCGAGGTGAGAAACAGGTCAGAGCCGTGCTGGATGGAACTTATCTTGTAGGCCTGGAAGGAGAAATGAGCAGCAGCCATACCATGCCGAAACAGGACCTCAACATAACCTAACTACGAGAGCACCAATCAGAATGATCATTAGATGGTTGGTCAGAAAAGTCCCAGAGCTCTGACTACATCACGCAATGAGCACTAAATGCACAGATACTGAAGGCCTAAGAACTGGCCTCGAGTACAGTGAAATAGCACCAATCAGAATGATCATTAGATGGCTGGAAGGAATAGTCCCACAGCTCTGACTACATCACACAGTGAAATGCTAGCAGTTCAGAACCGATGAAAATTTGGCACTGGTTCACTCACTGGTCTAAGGTTGAGAGGAGTGTGCAGCCATAGCCGGAGCTGGGTGGGGAACACCAAGGTCAGGAGCCGGGATCTGGAGTGCTTGTCTGTTTCAACTTTCTGTGACAAGCTGATACTCAAATGCTGGAAGTTCAATCTGCAGCTCCTTCAGACTGACTGGGTGCAAAGAAAAATGCATTATAGCACTGCGTAACATGAAAAGTGAAATGTAAATACGCTGGAGCATTAACAGGAATAACAACATGGTGGCATAGCGGGACATCCACAGTTCAGATTTCAATGACAGCGCCATCTGTAAGGAGTTTATACAAGGGTTTCCTCCAGGAGCTCCAGCTTCCTCCCACAGTCCAAAGACAAACTACTTACTAGGTTAATTGATCGTTGTAAATTGTCCCCCCGAATCATACCATTCAGACACAGCCCTGTCCTGAGATACAGGGATTTCCCTTGAATCATGTTGTACACAGACACAACCCTGCCCTGAGGTACAGCGATTTTCCCTGAATCATGTTGTACACAGACACAATCCTGCCCTGAGGTACAGCGATTTTCCCTGAATCATGTTGTACACAGACACAACCCTGCCCTGAGATACAGCGATGTTCTCTGAATCATGTTGTACACAGACACAACCCTGCCCTGAGGTACAGCGATTTTCCCTGAATCATGTTGTACACAGACACAATCCTGCCCTGAGGTACAGGGATTTTCCCTGAATCATGTTGTACACAGACACAACCCTGCCCTGAGATACAGCGATGTTCTCTGAATCATGTTGTACACAGACACAACCCTGCCCTGAGGTACAGCGATTTCCCCTGAATCATGTTGTACACAGACACAGCCCTGTCCTGATGCAGAGGGATTTCCCTTGAATCATGTTGTACACAGACACAACCCTGCCCAGAGATACAGGGATTTTCCCTGAATCATGTTGTTCACAGACACAGCCCTGTCCTGAGATACAGGGATTTACCGTGAATCATGTTGTTCACAGACACAGCCCTGTCCTGAGATACAGGGATTTACCGTGAATCGTGTTGTACACAGACACAGCCCTGTCCTGAGATACAGGGATTTCCCCTGAATCATGTTGTTCACAGACACAGCCTCATGGGTGGACATATTAGCATCAGCTGTTGCTCAAGATCCAAATCCTGGAACTCAGGCTGGTCACAGTCCAGACATTCCCCTCCGCTTCCGGCATTGTGGACAGACAGCTCTGTTTGCATCTCACTGCTCTCTTCCACCTACCTAATCTGCTGAGACCATCCCACAGGTGACTCTTGCCCTTTGTCTCACCTGCTCTCTCCATCCAGTGATCTCAACAATCCTTTCAAGTGAAGTAGGAATTAACTTGCCCTTCTCCTCTGGCGCCCTGCAATGTGATCTATCTGGAGAGATCATGCCTACTCTGCACGAGCACTCTGGGCAGTCAGTGAGCTCCTAGTTGCCTGTTCCTTTAATTCGCCATCTCTCTCCCATTCCGTCCTGTGTCTATCAGGTTCCAATGAAGCCCAATGCAAGCTTGGGGCAGAACATCTCTCCTTCCATCTGGAAACACTGCTGCCTTTGGGATTCAATACTGAATTCAATATTTTATAACCAGATCTTCCCCAGGATTCAACAGCGTTCTGTTCCTGAGAACCCTGAGCTGTGATATAAAGGCAAGTTGGCATGCAGCCTCAAGCCAAGATCCCACCTGGAAAAAGGTGCCTGCAGCCCAGAGCAGCCATGAAATCCATTCCACAAGAGACAGAGATGGAAATCACACTGCACAGAGAACAGAGCTTCCTAATGCCTGCCATTCCTGGAAGAGAAGCAACAGCAGGTATTTATACCATCTGACAAAGGTCATTTTAGATGTTGGCACTTCAAGAACAGCAACCTTGTCCTGTCTTAGTTCCACACAACCTGAAGTCTTTTATGTTTGGATCCTGACCCTCCAATCCATTCATCTATCTGCTTTGAACCCTATAGTTCCATTGTCCTTAGTTAGTAACCTTGTACTCAATGCGTCTCAGAATATTATGATTACCATTTACTTAGCTCCCAATTTTCCAATTAAATGCAGCCTTTTTTCCTGGCCTCTCTTCCAACAGATGGTATCATGACAGTCCAAAGCTCACTCCATTTGCTCCACCCCTGTCTAATTATGGTAATCAGGATGTCCTATAATTATCATCCTCTCCTTTACCAATGCCCGTTTTTGTTACCTTAGCGCTGGAACATGGTTGCTGAGCACAGAGTGCCACAATGTGCCAACTTGTATTGCACTCTGAAGAGACCTATTTCAAAGCCGACTGGTTCAGGCCAAGCAGAAAACAATGAAATAATGTCCCCCATCCTCCCCAAACTGTAATCAACAGCCTTTGCCACCAAGAAGAAAGCAATGAAATGACCATTCCCCCACACTCCGCAATCCGTAACCTCCCACCTCACCAACCATTAGCTCACACTGACTTCGCATCGGGCGAATAATTCCCATCCAACCTCTCCAAGGTTTGTCCCATCGCTATTCTTATAAGTGCCTTCACCCTCAGTTTTGAATTCATCAGTAACTGCACTTTTTTGTCCTAACATCGAGGGCTGTGACTCAAGGTCCTAAGCACTGCAATCCCATCTCCAAACCTCTTTAGCTTTTTACCTCTTTCTACTCCTTTATGATGCTCTTTGAAAACCTGTTTCTTTCCCCATGGATTGGAGAAGGTGGAAATCGCTTGCTCCAGCATCGGAGGGGTATTAAAATGACTGCTGTTGCTCAGTTTGGAAGTCTTCTCTGGATCGAATTATCTTTAAGAATTGTGAGGAGCAGTTCCAGCCCGAGGTTAAGTGTGAAATGTTCACAGTCGTCCTTTCCTTTCTGATATTTATCCAGCTCCCTGACACCCCTTACCCAGCAGCGCACCTCTGACCCCAACCATTCACTGTGTCAAAATATTTTATTCTCATCAACTTTCCAACTCTTACACCAATGAAAATAGTTTCTCTGTCTCTCTATTCAAAAAGGAGGTAGTGTTGGGCCTCCCGAGGAGCATTGGGGTGGATAAGTCTCCGGAACTTGATGGCACCTATCCCAGGACACTGAGAGAGGTAAGAGAGGAGATTTCTCGGGCTTTGACCAAGATCTTTGTATCCTCTTTAATTACAGGTGAGGACCCAGGGGACTGTAGAAACACCAGTGTTGCTCCGTCTCAATAAGATGGGTAATCAGGATTACCCAGTAAATTATAGGGGAGTGAGCCTCACATCAGTGGTAGGGAAATTGTTAGAGAAGATTCTTAAGGTTAGGACCTAATCGCATCTGGAAAAGCACAGACTTATTAGGGATAGTCAGCATGGCTTTCTCAGGCCAAAGTCATGTCATACAAACTTGGCTGAGCGCTCTGAGATTACAAAGATGAATGATGGTGGTCGGGCAGTAGATGTTGTGTACATTGACTTTAGTACAGATTTCAAAGTGGTCCCTCTTTGTAGGGAATTTCACAGGAAATTCATGGAAACTTGTTAGACTGGATTCTAAATTGGTCTTACTGGAAGTGCTGGAGATGTTTTATTCTGACTGGAAGCCTGTGACCAGTCATGTTCCACAAGGGTCAGTGCTGGAATTTCTGTTATTTGAAGTATCTATAAATAATTTGGATGAAAATGAAGTTAGGCTGATTATTAAGTTTGTAGAAAACACAAGAAATGGTAGGATTGTGGACAGTGAGACAGGTTGTCAAAGGATGCAGCAGGATATTGATGAAGGTAGAGTAGTAGATGTAGTGTATATGGATTTAGCAAGGCATTTGATAAGGTACCTCATGCAAGGCTTATTGAGAAAGTAAGGAGACATGGGATCCGAGGGGATATTGCTTTGTGGATCCAGAACTGGCTTGCCCACAGAAGGCAAAGAGCGGTTGTAGACAAGTCATATTCTGCATGGAGGTCAGTCACCAGTGGGGTGCCTCAGGGATCTGTTCTGGGACCCCTTCTCTTTGTGATTTTTATAAATGACCTGGATGAGGAAGTGGAGGGATGGGTTAGTCAATTTGCTGATGACACAAAGGTTGGAGGTGTTGTGGGTAGTGTGGAGAGCTGTCAGAGGTTACAGCAGGGCATCGATAGGAAGCAAAACTGGGCTGAGAAATGGAGATGGAGTTCAACTCAGATAAGTGTGAGGTGGTTCATTTTGATAGGTCAAATATGACGGCAGAATATAGTATTAAATGTAAGACTCTTGGCAGTGTGAAGGATCAAAGGGATCTTGGGGTCTGAGACCATAGGACACTCAAAGCTGCTGCGCAGGTTGACTCTGTGGTTAAGAAGGCGTACAGTGCATTGGCCTTCATCAACCGTGGAATTGAGTTTAGGAGCCGAGATGTAATGTTGCAGCTATATAGGACCCTGGCCAGAACCCACTTGGAGTACTGTGTTCAGTTCTGGTCGCCTCACTACAGGAAGGATGTGGAAACCATAGAAAGGGTGCAGAGGAGATTTACAAGGATGTTGCCTGGATTGGGGAGCATGACTTATGAGAATAGGTTGAGTGAACTCGGCCTTTTCTCCTTGGAGCGACAGAGGATGAGAGGTGACCTGATAGAGTTGTACAAGATAATGAGAGGCATTGATCATGTGGGTAGTCAGAAGCTTTTTCCCAGGGTTGTAATGGCTATTATGAGAGGGCACAGGTTTAAGGTGCTTGAAAGTAGATACAGAGAAGATACCAGGGATAAGTTTTTATGCAGAGAGTGATGAGTGCATGGAATGGGCTGCTGGCGACAGTGGTGGAGGTGAATACAATAGGGTCTTTTAAGAGACTCCTGGATAGGTACATGGAACTTAGAAAAATAGAGGGCTATGGGTAACCCTAGGTAATTTCTAAAGTAAGTACATGTTCGGCACAGCATTGTGGGCCGAAGGGCCTGTATTGTGCTGTAGGTTTTCTATGTTTCTATGATATAGACCAGTTGGAGATGTGGGCAGAGAAATGGCAGACAGAATTTAATCAGGATAAGTCTTGGCTGGGGGGGGGTCAAACAGAAGAAATACATAGGAAGAAATCTGGATCCTCAGAGGCATTGATGTACAGAGGGATCTTGGGGTAGAAGTCCACAGCTCACTAAAAGTAGCAACACAGGGAGATAGAGTGGTTAAGACATAATCATGAACACACAAAAAAAACATTAGACACAAAAAAATGTAAGTTTGTTGAAGACACTACTGTCGTAGCCAAATCAAAGGTAGTGATGAATTAGCATATAGGAGGGAGATTGAAAACCTGGCTGAGTGGTGCCACCACAATGTCAGCAAAACCAAGAAGCTGATTATTGACTTCAGAAAGGGGAAACCAGAGGTCCATGAACCAGTCCTCATCACAGGATCAGAGCTGCAGAGGACCAGCAACTTTAAATTCCTTGGCATCATCATTTCAGAAGTCCTGTCCTGGCCCCAGCCAGGAAGTGTAATTATTAAGAAGCCACGGCAACACCTCTACTTCCTTAGAAGTTTGCGCAGATTCGGTGTGATATCTAAAACTTTGAGAAACTTCTACTCATGTGTGGTGGAGAGTAGATTGACTGGCTGCATCACAGCCTGGTACGGAAACAGCAATGCCCTTAAAAGGAAAACCCTACAAAAAGTCGTGGATACAACCCAGTCCATCACGGGTAAATCCCTCCCCACCGTTGAGCACATCTATACGAAGCGTTGTCACAGGAAAGCAGCATCTATCATCAGAAACTCCCACCAGCCAGGTCATGCTCTCTGCTCGCCGCTGCTGTCAGGAAGATGGTACAGGAGTCTCAGAACTCACAGCACCAGGTTCAGGAATAGTCATTACCCCTCAACCATCAGGCTCCTGAACCAGAGGAGATAATTCCACTCAACCTCACTTGCCCCATCACTGAACTGTTCCCAAAACCTATGGACTCTCGAGGACTCCCATCTCATGTTCTCGATACGTATTGCTTACTTGTTATTAGTATTATTATTTTTCTTTTTCTTTTTGCATTTTCAGTTTGTTGTCTTTCGCGCACTGATTGCCCAACCTGTTGCTGCGGTCTTTAATTGATCCTACTGTGGTTATTGGATTTATTGAGTATGCCTGGAAGAAAATGAATCTCAGGTTTATATGTGGTGACATGCATGTACTTTGATAATAAATTTACTTTGAACGTGAACAGACTCCACACACAATTAAGTCACCGTAACGAAGTGGGCCTTTTTGAGGAATATGGAAACAGGTTCTTATCCCTGGCAGCAAAATGCAAATTGTGAAAAGATAAAGGAATTAGTATTCAGAAATATTTTACTGTTATTAGGGAACTTGCTTAGTGTAATATGCCATTAATAAAGCTCCATCCAAGTTGATTGTGGGTACATTCCTCACAAGGAAGATAAAGGATTTGTTTTAGTCTATACTTTTAAAAATCACAGCTACTGAGACAACAGTGCCAATCCACTCTGCTTTTGGGATAATTTGAGTAGGTTATCCATTAGCACTGAAATAGACTGGGCCTCTTAATGTCCCTCTGGAGGGACACCAACCAACCAAAAGAAACAGCTTCCCGTGCTTGCTGAGGTTTGCAGGGAGAGTTACTCTACACAACGTTCTTGTGGAGAACCGCCGCACAGCTGAAGAAACTGAAGTTTATCTCTACCTATTTGTTTAAATTTGTGGGACTGATGCCATTTAGAACCATAGAACCATAGAAACTACAGCACAGAAACAGGCCTTTTGGCCCTTCTTGGCTGTGCCAAACCATTTTCTGCCTAGTCCCACTGACCTGCACACGGACCATATCCCTCCATACACCTCCCATCCATGTATCTGACCAATTTATTCTTAAATGTTAAAAAAGAACCCACATTTACCACCTCATCTGGCAGCTCATTCCATACTCCCACCACTCTCTGTGTGAAGAAGCCCCCCCCAATGTTCCCTTTAAACTTTTCCCCCCTCACCCTTAACCCATGTCCTCTGGTTTTTTTCTCCCCTTGCCTCAGTGGAAAAAGCCTGCTTGCATTCACTCTATCTATACCCATCATAATTTTATATATCTCTATCAAATCTCCCCTCATTCTTCTACGCTCCAGGGAATAAAGTCCTAACCTATTCAACCTTCCTCTGTAACTGAGTTTCTCAAGTCCCAGCAACATCCTTGTAAACCTTCTCTGCACTCTTTCAACCTTATTTATATCCTTCCTGTAATTTGGTGACCAAAACTGAACACAATACTCCAGATTCGGCCTCACCAATGCCTTATACAACCTCATAACATTCCAGCTGTTATACTCAATACTTTGATTAATAAAGGCCAATGTACCAAAAGCTCTCTTTATGACCCTATCTACCTGTGACGCCACTTTTAGGGAATTTTGTATCTTTATTCCCAGATCCCTCTGTTCCACTGCACTCCTCAGTGACTTACCATTAACCCTGTATGTTCTACCTTGATTTGTCCTTCCAACGTGCAATACCTCACACTTGTCTGTATTAAACTCCATCTGCCATTTATCAGCCCATTTTTCCAGCTGGTCCAAGTTCCTCTGCAGGCTGCTCTGAAAACCTTCCTCACTGTCTACTACACCTCTAATCTTTGTATCATCAGCAAATTTGCTGATCCAATTTACCACATTATCATCCAGATCATTGATATAGATGACAAATAACAATGGACCCAGCACTGATCCCTGTGGCACACCACTAGTCACAGGCCTCCACTCAGAGAAGCAATTCTCTACCACCACTCTTTGGCTTCTTCCATTGAGCCAATGTCTAATCCAATTTACCACTTCTCCATGTATACCTAGCGACTGAATTTTCCTAACTAACCTCCCATGCGGGACCTTGTCAAAGGCCTTACTGAAATCCATGTAGACAATATCCACTGCCTTCCCTTCATCCAGTTTCCTGGTAACCTCCTCGAAAAACTCCAATAGATTGGTCAAACATGACCTACCACGCACAAAGCCCTGTTGACTCTCCCTAATAAGCCCCTGTCTATCCAAATGCTTGTAGATTCTGTCTCTTAGTACTCCCTCCAATAACTTACCCACTACCGACGTTAAACTCACCGGTCTATAATTTCCCGGATTACTTTCGATCCTTTTTTAAACAACGGAACAACATGAGCCATTCTCCAATCCTCCAGCACCTCACCCGTAGACAGCGACATTTTAAATATTTCTGCCAGGGCCCCTGCAATTTCAACACTAGTCTCCTTCAAGGTCCGTGGGAACACTCTGTCAGGTCCCGGGGATTTATCCACTTTAATTTTCCTCAAGACAGCAAGCACATCCTCCTTTTCAATCTGTACAGTTTCCATGATCTCACTACTTGATTCCCTCAATTCCATAGACTTCATGCCAGTTTCCTTAGTAAATACAGACGCAAAAAACCTATTTAAGATCTCCCCCACTTCCTTTGGTTCCGCACATAGCCGACCACTCTGATCTTCAAGAGGACCAATTTTATCCCTTACAATCCTTTTGCTCTTAATATACCTGTAAAAGCTCTTTGGATTATCCTTCACTTTGACTGCCAAGGCAACCTCAGGTCTTCTTTTAGCCCTGCTGATTATTTTCTTAAGTATTTTCTTGCACTTCTTATACTCCTCAAGCACCTGATTTACTCCCTGTTTCCTATACATTTCATACTCCCTCTTCTTCTTTATCAGAGTTGCAATATCCCTTGAGAACCAAGGTTCCTTATTCCTATTCAATTTGCCTTTAATCCTGACAGGAACATACAAACTCTGCACTGTCAAAATTTCCCCTTTGAAGGCTTCCCACCTACCAATCACATCTTTGCCAGAGAACAACCTGTCCCAGTCCACGCTTTTTAGATCCTTTCTCATTTCTTCAAATTTGGCCTTCTTCCAGTTCAGAACCTCAACCCTAGGACCTGATCTATCCTTGTCCATGATCAAATTGAAACTAACAGTGTTATGATCACTGGAACCAAAGTGTTCCCCTACACAGACTTCCGTCACTTGTCCTAACTCGTTTCCTAACAGGAGATCCAATATTGCATCCCCTCTAGTTGGTCCCTCTATATATTGATTTAGAAAACTTTCCTGAACACATTTTACAAACTCTAAACCATCTGGACCCCTAACAGTATGGGAGTCCCAATCAATGTATGGAAAATTAAAATCCCCTACCACCACAACTTTATGTTTCCTGCAGTTGCCTGCTATCTCTCTGCAGATTTGCTCTTCCAAGTCTCATTGACTATTGGGTGGTCTGTAATACAATCCCACTAATGTGGCCATACCCTTCCTGTTTCTCAGCTCCACCCACAAGGTCTCAGTAGACAAACCCTCTAATCTGTCCTGCCTGAGCACTGCTGTAATATTTTCCCTAACAAGCAATGCCACTCCCCCACCTTTCATTCCTCTGCCTCAATCACATCTGAAACATCGGAACCCTGGAATATTAAGCTGGCCAGTCCTGCCCCTCCTGTAGCCAAGTTTCACTAATTGCTATTACATCATAATTCCACGTGTCAATCCACGCCCTCAACTCATCCACCTTCCCCGCAATACTCCTAGCATTGAAATATATACACCCCAGAAGATTTTTACCACCACTCACAACCTTTCTACCAGCGGATTTGCTTGAACTTTCAACATTTATTTTCACCCCAGCCACACTGTCAGTTCTGGCACTCTGGTTCCCATCCCCCTGCAAATCTAGTTTAAAGCCCCCCCCAACAGCACTAACAAACCTCCCTGAAAGGATATTGGTCCCCCTGTAGTTCAAGTGTAACCCGTCTCTCTTGTACAGGTCCCACCTGCCCCAGAAGAGGTCCCAATTATCCTGAAATCTGAAATCCTGCTCCCTACACCAGTTCCTCAGCCACTTGTTCATCCTCCAGAGCATCCTATTCCTACCCTCACTGGCACCTAGCACAGGTAGCAATCCCGAGATTACCACCCTTGAGGTCCTGTTTTTCAACTTTCTACCAAGCTCTCTATACTCACTCTCCAGGACCTCCTCACTCTTCCTTGCTATGTCATTGGTACCGATGTGTACCACGACATCTGGCTGGTCACCCTCCCACTTCAGAATGTCATGCAATCGATCAGAGACATCCTTGACCCTGGCACCCGGGAGGCAACAAACCATCCTGGATTCTCTATCACAACCACAGAACCTTCTATCTGCACCTCTAACTATTGAGTCCCCTATCACTACCGCTCTCCTCTTTTTCCACCCTCCCTTCTGCACTGCAGAGCCAGTCTCAGTGCCAGAGATCCGGCTACTGCAGCTTGTCCCAGGTAAGTCATCCCCCCCCAACAGTATCCAATGCGGTATACTTGTTGTTGAGGGGAATGGCCACAGGGGAACCCTGCTCTGCCTGCCCTTTCCTCTTCCCTCGCCTGACAGTGACCCAATTTCCTGTGCTCTGCTCCTTTGGCGTAACTACCTCCCTGTAGCTACGATCTATAATCTCCTCATTCTCCCGAATGATCCGCAGGTCATCCAGCTCCTGCTCCAGTTCCCTAACGCGGTTTGTCAGGAGCTTTGTTGCCCTTTCACTGCCCCTGAGAGGGTGGTGAGCATCTGGCACAGTGCTGCTGGGCAGAGAGTTGCAGCATTGACAGCCAGTAAGGACAAAGGTTCGCTGATGCATTTCCAAACCACGATGGTGTGCAGTTTGAAGAGGAACCTGTAAGGGGCGGTGTTCCCATGTACCTGCTGCTCTTGTCTGTCTCAGGAGATGCTAAGTGGTACCTTGTGTAGATGGTACACACTACAGCCAGTATGCACTAGCAGTGGAGGGAATGAACATTTAGAGTAGAACGAGTCAATTTACTGGGACTCGTTCTACAACTTCTAATCCCCGGTGATCCAAGCAATCACCCTTTCTAGCAGTGTGGAACATACTAAATCCACTTCTTCCACTGCAGCTTCCCCCTTCTCTGCCACGGGAAATGTTTCTCACCACTCAGCCCGTCCATTCCCCTCCTATAGAGATTCCCCTTGTCCCCATCAGCACTCCCTGCTCCAAGGGAAACAAATCGAGCCTAAACAGGAGACAGAAGGGTGCTGGGATCTGGAGCAAAGATCCAGCTGTTGGAGGAGCTAGGCAGGTGTAAGGAGAGAAAGATGGCCAAGACTTTTCATCAGTACAAGATCCAGACGAAGAGTCCCGACACAAAACATCAACCATTTCCCTCCACAGATGGTGCGTGGCCCACTGAGTTCCTGTAACAGTTTTCATTCCATCTACAGGACAGAAATATTCCATTCCAGGCAACACCCTGGTAGCTCTCCTCTGGAATCTCTCCACTGCAATTATTTGCTTGTTGTAGTCTGGCAAATAGAACTACAAACACTGGATCCCATCACCTTCCCCCATACAGCATTCCAAATTCAAGGAGGAAGAGGAGAAGATGGCAGCGCGCGCGACCTCTCCGGTGAATGATATCTGTTATCAGTCAAGTAGGGTGCCGTGCACAATCCTGATTTGATGGAGACAGACGCGAGAGCACGGAGGAACATCTGAAGAAACCTCTGAAATGCCTGCTTCGCTGCCGCTGCTACTGTGTGGTAACCAGAATCTCCAGAGCAGAAGGCCCTGAATCCTCCACTTTGCTTGTTTCAGCGGCCGGGGCGAGGTCGAAGGTGCGCGGCAGAGGATGGCACTCGGGAGGCTGTATCGGAGGGGCTGGTCGGAGGCTCGAAGTTTTCGGATGGACGGACTCGGTGTCGGCTGTGGTCAGCTGCTTCCAAGGCATCGGCAAGTTGTTGGTGCCTGGAGGTTTATGGTAGGGAGTTTCTTCCTTTCTGCTACCTGCTATCGGGGACTCGGGAGTCGATCGGGACTTGAGACTTTTTTTTACCATGCCCATGGTCTGTTCTTTATCAAATTATCGTATTGCTTTGCACTGCTGTAACTATATGTTATAATTATGTGGTTCTGTCAGTGTTAGTCTTTGGTTTGTCCTGTTTTCTGTGATATCACTCCGGAGAAACATTGTATCACTTCTTAATGCATGTTTGCATTTCTAAATGACAATAAAAGAGGACTGAGTGTTCTCATAATCTAATCTAAAAATTCACCACCATCACCCTCTTCGAGGTACAAAAGCAGCCACTGCCCTCCAATCATTCAGTTCTTGAACCAACCCTAATCACTTACAACTTTGCAACGCGGTGACTACTTTCATTACATTGCACTAAATAGACCATACCATCAGAAGACATAGGAGCAAAATTGGACAGTCAAGTCTGCTCCATCGTTTGATGGCTAGTTATTTTCCCTCAACCTTCTCCCAATAACATTTGGCACCTTTACTAATCGAGAACCCACTTTAAACATATCCAATGACTTGGCCTCCACAGCCAACCATGCAATGAATTCCACAGATTCACCAGCCTCCGGCTAAAGAAATTCCTCCTCATCTCTGTGCTAAAGGTATGTCTTTCTATTCTGAGACTGAGTTGTCCGGTCCCAGACTCTCCCAACTATTCAAAATATCTTCTCCATCCATGTCTCCTCAAACAAGGCCTTTCACATACTTAGTAGGTTTCAATGAGATGCTCCCCTCATTCTTCTAAACTCCAGCAAATACAGGCCCAGAGCCATTAAATGTTCCTCATACACTAACCCTTTCTTTTCCAGGATTATTCTTGTAATCCTCCTCTAGACTATCCAATGATAGCACATACTTTCTTAGATATGGGCCCCAAAATTGCTCACGATACTCCAAGTGCAGTTTGACCAATACCTTATAAAGGCTCAGCATCACATCCTTGCCTTTATATTCTGGTCCTCTTTGATTTTGATTTTATTCTTCTATTGTGTTCATGTAATTGCATAGTTTCATTTTAAAATTGTGTATAATTTACAGTTCGGTTATGCCTGTGATGCAAGTTTTGCATGTACCTTTTGTACAGCACACGACATGACAATAAACTCGACTGTGACCTAACCATTGAACGAAGAGCTCTTTAGTCAGACATAGCAAGTGCAGCTCAGCATCACATCCAATGCCAGCATTGTGGGCTTACGGATTTTTATTCCAGGGTCCATTTGTTCCTCAGTTCTCCCTGGGGACCCAGCATACATTGTACATCTTCCACTCTTACTGGAACCCCAAAATACAGCATTTCACACTTATCAGTGTTAAATACAGTGCCATCTGCCAAGCTTTGCCCAACGTACCAGCTGATCAATAGCTGGTACAAAGAGAAAGAGCCCCAGCGACAATCGCTGTGGTGCATTGCTGGTCACAGGATTTCACAGATAATCACCACCAAGAGTGGCGAGTTCTCCTGCAACTTCGCCCCACACTGGGTCGGTCTGAAGGCTCTTTATCGCTTCCTTGAACAGACGCCCAGCACCACACCCATTCACCTGAGGGAACTTGTTCTTGCGTTGGACAGATTCTACACTCACTTCCTCCACATCGAAAGTGAGTAGGATTGTTCATCGAAGGAGGGTCCACAAGCTGGATGGACCAAATCGCCTCCTTATCCGACGATTCGCTCCCCAACCCAGGATTGGTTTTCTAGATGTGAAGGCTGAGAAACAGTATCTGGAACACAGTCACTGCGTAGGCAACGGAGCATCGAAATCCCACAGGTTCAGAGTGGTGGGTTGGCAAGAAACACATTGACGACAGAGCAGGTGCAAACATTTGAACCAACCTGAAGCAACATCACAGAATCTACCAGGAAGGAAGAAACTCCTTCCCTACCTGGGAAACAAATACCAGCACCACCCAAAGCACAACTCTCAGTCCTGCGTTAAAGGGTCACCAGCATTCAGTGATCAGTCTTCAGAGTGGGGGAAAGGGCCAGTAACGTCATGAAGGATCCCACCCACCCTGCTCATGGACTGTCTCTCCCACTCTCACCAGGAAGCATCCACGCCAGGACCACCAGACTCAAAATCAGTTACTTTCCCCAAGCAGTAAGGCTGATCAACACCTCCATACGCAAACCCACCCCTGCTTATGTGTAAGGGGCTTCTTCTTTTATGTTACTGCGTAGGCTAACTAAAATGGCTTCTTTGTCATGTTAAAGGCTGAGAAAGTTCTCTTGCTAGCAGTTTGTTTGGGTTATATTATTGATAACAGAACGAATGAACCAATTGGGATAGATGTTATTCTTTCTAGTGTGTCTGTAAGCTATTGTGATGCGCGGGTTTTTGGCCAGAAGGCGGTGGGGGGGGGGGGGAGAGAGAGAGAGAGAGATAGAGAGAGAGAGATAGAGAGAGAGAGAGAGAGATAGAGAGAGATAGAGAGAGATAGAGAGAGATAGAGAGAGATAGAGAGAGAGAGAGAGAGAGAGAGAGAGAGAGAGAGAGAGAGAGAGAGAGAGAGAAAGAAAGAAAGAAAGAAAATGGACAAGGTGCTGTGAGCCGGTTAACAGGGTTGGACCCCGAGCAGGAGTCCGAGGTTCAGGGTGTTCAGAGAGGGGACAGAGACGGACTCGTGTGGAGTGTCTGGTCGACCACCATGGTTGATCCCCGGCGGCAGGTCGAGGTGGTCAGAGGGGATCAAATGGTGAAGGGAGGACCGTTACTCGAGCTCCAACTGTTCGTGAACGAAGAGATTGAACTTTGATATGTGTGGCGTCTTTTATTTTCCTTTTATATTTTATCTCTATTAATTATATAGTTCCAGTAATATCTATAAACTGTAATTCATTGAATCATATATGGTGTATTGTCTGTTATTTGGGCGGGGTGGGGTACACCACACAGCATCCACACCAACTGATTACCCAGTTTGGCGGGGCCGAGGGCTGTCTCCCTAGACGACAGCGAGTTGAGCGACCCTGAGGCTGGCCAGGGGAGCTACATATGTATACAACCATTGTGTTTGGGCACTATCCTCCCATAGTTCCTCTCTTCATTGCTTGTACATTGCAATGGAGATGCAACACAGAGCTATTTACTCCTTTGGATGTAAGAAATAAAATAAGTACAATACTTTATCATTTCCTGTCAGAGTCACTTTACATACAGACACTCCTGTGGCTAGCGTCAATTTATGGACATATAATTTATGTGTATAAATTATATCCAGCTGAAGGGTTTCAGTCTGAAACGTCAACTGTACTCCCTTCCATAGATGCTGCCTGGTCTGCTGAGTTCCTCCAGCATTTTGTGTGTGTTGCCTGGATTTCCCACATCTGCAGATTTTCTCTTGTACATAAACTATGTTACATATTTATATTTTATATGTTTTTAAATTATTGTGTTTTTTATATTATTGTGGTGTTTTTCCTGTTTCTTTTGTGCTGCATCGAATCTCCTTTCCACCTTGTGAACTGGAAATTAAACTACCTTGAATCTTGAACCCCAGAGACTGCCCAGTGACCGACCACCGGAGACCACACTGCTGGAGTCCAGTTATGTTCAAATGTTCACGGATCGGGAAGTGTGTTCAGGTACGGAAAACAGAACAGAGTACAGCACACTAACAGGCCCTTCGGCCCATTATGTTGTGCTGATCTAATTAAGCTAGTGACACGTTATTACATCAATCCCTTCTGCTTGTGCACAACCCCCCCGCCTGCGCACGGTCCCCATCTCCCTCTGTCTGCCCACGGTCCCCGTGTCCCTCTGCCTGCGCACGGTCCCTGTCCCTCCAATCTCTGCTTCTTCAACACCTCTATTACATTTGTCTCCACCACCATCCCTGGCAGCACAGTCCTGACACCCACCTTTGAACTTTTCCCTTTCCCGCTGTTGGCCATCATGGCGCAGAGAAGGGGATATGCTGCCTGTTCCATCTCCGCCTGTCATAACGGTACAAAATGGTACCAGCTCTCCCTCATCCTCCGCTGCCCCAGAGAAAGGGTGCAGGAATGATACACGGCATCGAATGATCCTTTTGCAGGGAAGAGTTCCCTTGATGTGTCTCAAGTAGGGGGCACTCTCTAACTGCTGCAGGGCAAACTGCTTCATCACAGGGGCATGGGAGATCGGAGAGAGACGTGGCAGGAAGACCAGAGTATAGTGGGGTCATTCACAATGGCACTCGGGGAAATACTCCAATCGAATCCTAAGAATGCAGAGTACTAGTCTTTGACAGATCACCACTTCTCAGCATCAAGGATGGTAAATTAATTGTAAAATACGTGTTTCCCTGGCAGGCACAAATTATCTCAGCAGCAACCGGAGACTGGACACAGGCACAGCAGAAGCGCCAGAACCTTATGGTAGCTCTGTTACCAAATGCGTCATTTTGTCTCCATCTGCCAGATTTGCCCATGGACCAGCAGCTGTGTGTGCTATGTCAGTTGTAAGAAGCATTAAAAAGGCATGCAGCCAACTTTGTCAAGTCAGCAATAATGCAGGTGCCCACCCAGAAGCTGCAAGCCCCTGGTATTCGGGGGTGAGTAAACCCTGATATTTCTATATCGTGTCCTCCCTCACTCTCCCCGGTGCCTGATATCTGTGTACAGCACTCTCCCTCATGCCCTCTGTCCAGTCCCTCAGACTCATAGATCACCAAAAGCCCTTCAGCCAAACTGCGCTACTACTCCGACTGCTTTTGTCAGAATTTTAGATGGTGACAAGAGGGCGTACAGGAGAGAGACAGATCAGCTGGTTGAGTGGTGTCACAACAACAGCAGTAAGACCAAAGAACTGACAGTGGACTTCAGAAAGTTTAAGAGGAGGGAACACACGCCGGTCCGCAGAGGGATCAGAAGTGGAAAGAGTGAGCAGTTTCAAATTCCTGGGTGTCAATGTCTCTGAGGATCTATCCTGGAGCCAACATGTCAATTCAGCTACGAAGGAGTTATGACAGCGGCTATATTTCATTCAGAGTGAATCTTGAGGAGATCTGCTTTGTCACCAAAGACTCCTGCAAAGTTCTACATTTGGTGGTGATGCCAGGTGACTGAAAGGTCGATAACGCCCTTGCGTCACGGGGGCCTCACAATATTACTCTTGGAAGTCTGGAGTGTCCCAGTCCAGCAAGGTTCACTTCCAGGACAACATGGGCCAGGTGTCTCCCCAGTGCTCTAAAACTAAAAAGAACACATCAAGATCCTGTGCGCCCCAGCACGGAGGTTTTGCAGTGACCCAAGGGTGAGTCACACTCTGAAGGAGTTCCAGAGGGATATGAGTTGAGCGACAAATGACTCCATGATTCCATCACAAATTGCTGAAGAACAAACAGTATTTATGGACGTATTTCTGGACAATGATGGCATGCCCTTTTCTCACTGTTACCATCGGGTAGGAGATACAGAAGCCTGGAGGCACACACTCAGCGATTCAGGAACAGCTTCTTCCTCTCTGCCATCCAATTCCTAAATCCATTTTGAAGCTTTGCACACTACCTCACGTTTTTTTTTTACAAATATACAGTATTTCTGTTTTTGCACATTTTTAAAATCTATTCAATATATGTAATTGATTTACTTGTTTATTTATTATTATTTTTTTCTCTCTCTCTCCACACTAGATTATGTATTTCATTGAACTGCTGCTGCTAAGTTAACAAATTTCATGTCACATGCTGGTGACAATAAACCTGATTCTGATTCACAGAGCAGGAGAGGGCACTGAAAGCCTCAAGCCTCCTCCGTTACTGAAAATTATAACAGCATAAGACAAAGGAGCAGAAGTCGGCCATTCGGCCCATCGAGTCTGCTCCGCCACTTTATCATGAGCTGATCCATTCTCCCATTTAGTCCCACTCCCCTGCCTTCTCACCATAACCTTTGATGCCCTGGCTACTCAGATACCTATCAATCTCTGCCTTAAATACACCCAATGACTTGGCCTCCACTGCCGTCCGTGGCAACAAATTCCATAGATTCACCACCCTCTGACTAAAAAAATTTCTTCACATCTCTGTTCTGAATGGGCGCCCTTCAATCCTTAAGTCATGCCCTCTCGTACTAGACTCCCCCATCATAGGAAACAACTTTGCCACATCCACTCTGTCCACGCCTTTCAACATTCAAAATGTTTCTATGAGGTCTCCCCTCATTCTTCTAAATTCCAAGGAATACAGTCCAAGAGCGGACAAACGTTCCTCATATGTTAACCCTCTCATTCTCGGAATCATTCTAGTGAATCTTCTCTGTACCCTCTCCAACGTCAGCACATCCTTTCTTAAATAAGGAGACCAAAACTGCCCACAGTACTCCAAGTGAGGTCTCACCAGCGCTTTATAGAGCCTCAACATCACATCCCTGCTCCTATACTCTATTCCTCTAGAAATGAATGCCAACATTGCATTCGCCTTCTTCACCACCGACTCAACCTGGAGGTTAACTTTAAGGGTATCCTGTACGAGGACTCCCAAGTCCAGTTGCATCTCCGAATTTTGAATTCTTTCCCATTTAAATAATAGTCTGCCCGTTTATTTAACCACAACCACACACTTTCCAACATTGTACTTCATTTGCCACTTCTCTGCCCATTCTTCCGATCTATCCAAGTCTCTCTGCAGACTCTCCATTTCCTCAGCACTACCGGCCCCTCCACCTATGCCATTATAATGGCTGGTTTGATTGTAACCTCAACACCACATCCATGTCCATCCAAGTAACTGCTCACCCCCTTGCTGGTCTAGAACTTAACTATCTCTGACTTGGAAATATTCATAGATTCTTAGGTTATACAGCATGGAAAGAGGTTCTTCAGCCCATCTAGTCCATGCTGACCACAGAGCTCATCCAAACTAGTGTGCATTTGGTCCATAACCTTCCAAACCTTTCCTATCCATGTAGCTGGCCAACTCTACATCCAAAGGCTCATTGTCCTCCGGGAGAAACAGGTATTACCACATTTCTGTCTTCAACAGGCAACAACTTTCTTTTAAACTGTGACCCCTTGTTCCAGATTTTTTCACAAAGAAAAACTTACTGTTAGCCAGAAAGAATTAAAATCATCAAATCAGTCAACGGGAATAAGCCAGAGGGGAAGAAGCTGTTCCTGAATCGCTGAGTGTGTGCCTTCAGGCCCTGTACCTCCTACCTGATGGTAACAGTGAGAAAAGGGCATGCCCTGGGTGCTGGAGGTTTTTAATAATGGACGCTGCCTTTCTGAGACACCGCTCCTTCAAGATGTCCTGGGTACTTTGTAGGCTAGTACCCAAGATGGAGCTGACTAGATTTACTACCTTCCGCAGCTTCTTTCGGTCCTGTGCAGTAGCCCCTCCATACCAGACAGTGATGCAGCCTGTCAGAATGCTCTCCATGGTAAAATTACAGAAGTTTTTGTTGACACACCAAATCTCTGCAAACTACTAATGAAGTATAGTTGAGTGCCAGGTTGTTGCTGCGACACTATTCCACTAGCTGGCATATCTCACTCCTGTACACCCCCTCAGCTCCACCTGAGATTCTACCAACAATGGTCGTATCATCAGCAAATATGTAGATGGTATTTGAGCTATGCCTAGCCACACAGTCATAGACAGTAGAGCAGTGGGCTAAACGCAGATTGTGGTCTTCCAGTTAGGAAGTTGAGGATCCAACTGCAGAGGGAGGTACAGAGGCCCAGGTTCTGCAACTTATCAATCAGGATTGTGGGAATGATGGTGTTAAATGCTGAGCTATACTGTGAGAGAAATGTCAAAACAAATAAATCAGCAATACAAAGTAAGATCAGTGATAGTCGGAAATATCTTGTCACATTTTGCTACCATTGCCTTGCTGCCCTTCCTCGAGTCTATGTAAACAGTGTCTGACATAGTACGGGCAGCATAGAGGACGGTAATTAACATCAGACCAGTGTTCATGCAGAACAGCTCAAATCCAAAACACTCACATGAGGAGATTTCCTGGTGCCGACATGGACCTTCCCTCCTTCCTGGTCTGGAACTCAAAGGGGTTTCCAAAGGATCGTTTCCTCAGCATTGCCTTCACCAGGATCTGCAAAGAAGTGAGGTCAGTTCAGCTGTTGATCTAAATCCAATTTAGCGAGAAGAACCCCATCATGTTCTCTGAAGTAATTAACTTTCTGAGCACCTCTATCACACTGCACTCTGATTGATAAAGACTCGCGATTAATCGTGTCAGGAACCTTGTATGCCTTATCCCGCCGATCTCCATCCTCAACACACACTGACACACAGCCACGGGGATTCTTCCGTTCTCCTTTTCCAACGGAGGGTTATTCAGTGATTACCACTTCACATCATTACAATATGACGGTACTCTGTGATTCACGCTATTTGCAGCCAACAGTTTCAAATTTCAACCCGGTCACCACTATGCAGAATGCACACGAGCCTACTGGTCCCAGAAATCGTTCGATGACCTGTGGACAATGTGTGCTGCTCTCCAGGGACACGTGGGCACAGATGCAGCCCCTGGAGAAGGAGAACGCACTGTCCACAGGTACTTTGGCAGACTTTGGGGTACATTGAGGCAGTCGGCTCAGGCAGAACCACTTCTTGGATCCACGTATGGCCACCTTGGCCTGGCCCAGGAGCAAACCAAGCAGGAAATCCCCCAAGTGACGCCCTCCTCTCCGCACCGGGTGACCAAAGATCAGGAGCATGGAGCTGAAGTGCAGCCACAACTTTGGATAGTCAGACAGAGGCGGCAGCCTCTCAGGGAGGTGCCATTGAGCCCAAAAGATGACAGGACCTCCCTCATTCTCTGCAGCTCCCCAGTGCTACCGGGAAGAGGATCGAGAGAATAACCACTACTGGCCTCTAGTCACAGAAATGATCCACTGTTAGGGAGAGGATTAAGAGAATAAACACTGCTGGCCACTAGACACAGAAATGATCCACTGCAACACGTTGTCCCACATATTTCACATTCCCTTCCCTTAAGCAAGAATTGCTAAACTTACACTGGTAGTAATCTGACCATAATCTATTAATAAATGCAACTGAAAGGACAATGACACACTTGTAGGCTGCACAATAGTTTTTATCTTTGTATTAAAAAGAGGAATTCCTTACCACAGTTGAGAGGCTGGAGATTAACTTGACTGAGTTCATCACCTCCTCCTCAGTGACTTCCACCTCGCTGCAGTGGTCCTCCTCCAGTGGAAGAGGATCGGTCCCACTCTTTGTCACCCACGGGTGTACCTGCACACGCACCAGAGAAGAGTGTGTGACCTCCTTGCGCCTGCTTGTTGAAAGCTCTTCTTGTTCCAGGTACTAAATGATCTGCCTCAAGGGATGCCAAGTCGCAGCGAGACACGGCCACAGTCACCGAAACAGGCCACTGACCCACTGAGCCGAGCCAACACCCACTCACGCAAATACAGCACAACAGATGCTACCGAAGCTGGAAATTGTGCGTAATACACACAAATGCCAGAGGAACACTGCAATTCCATAGATGTCGGTCTGTCTCCGCACGCAGTCATTCGAGAAAGGTCTTGGCCCGAAATATTTTCCTCCTTACTGCTGAGCTCCTCGAACATTTCATGCACGTTGTCCAACATTAATCCCATGTCTTAATCTCCCCAATTCCCTCGCTGACCTACACACTGGGAGCAATCAACAGCAGTAAGCTAACCTACCAAGCCACACAACTTTGAGATGTGGGAGATGTTCACCCAGAGAAATCCCACAGGGAGAACATGCGGGCTGCACAGAGACCGCACCCAAGGGTAGGACTGAACCTACGTCTCTGGCACAGGGAGGCATCGGCTGTGCCACATTGCTACCCTTTGATGGTCTGTATTCAGAAAATGATGAGAACATTGGCCAATGTACCGATGGAGGTCAAAGGGCTATTCTAATGGACAAAGAACTGCCCACATACATGTGCCCTCCACCAAATGAAGGCTTAAGTGGCACACAGACATACCTATGACCTCCCCACATATGCAGATCTGGAAAAGCCAATATCATCGGCCTCCAACTTAGCTTTTAACCCTGGCGTGAATGGAAATCCACCAGAGGATTTCCAATTCATGCAGGCTGCTTCATGCTTCTCTATGTACCCTGAGAGTTCTCGTCCAGCACATTCCCCCCCTCCCAACCCATTCTCCTCTCGGTTGTTCCCCCTGTCACCTGCATGCACACATTTACTACATACTCCATGTCTGCTTTTACCCAACGACTGCCCAACGGCTGCGACTTCGGCAGTTTCTCTCTAGGTTTCGGAGAAGGTTGATCTCATGACTGCAGGCTCATGTCACAAGTGCTGACAGGCAGCAGAAGTTCTCAGAACAAAACCTGTTGTACTATTTTACACCCACTCTTTCCTGCAGGCCCCTATATACCAGGACTATTGCGCAATACGGGATCTGAAACAGGCTGCTCTAGAAAACTGGACCCGATACATTCCAGGAGTTCATTCCTTAGATGATTAGCACCTATCCAGTCTATATGTAGATTAAAGTTCTTGCTACACAAACCTCCACTTTCCTTCTTTCTACCAGGCCCACATTGTCACCACTTCAGCAGTTTACAAACTACCCCCACCAATGCTTTCTGTCCCAATTCTAGTTCGACACTACATTACACAAGATCACCCCTGAATAGCAGTAATACCTCATCTCCATCTCCTTTCTTCGTCTCCCCCACACATTGTATAAATCAGTATTTCCCTATATCACACTGAAACTATCACTGAAGGGTGAGTAACTTTTCAATATCCACCGAGGATTGCAAATGATGCAGTGAGGAATGTTTTAAACTTAAACTTGTGTTGCGTCTTCTTACCTTTATCTGAGGAATTGTAATTCTAGTGTCAGGATTTTTATCCAACATCTGTAGAATCAAATCCTTCAGATCCTCACTGATTTCAGGTCTGGAACACAACAACAACAACAATAGAGAATAAAACAGAAGGTTCAGAAACATTTAAATCAAATCAAGCACTCAGTTAGCTGTCACTGATCACCTCCTTACTTCCATATTCCTCAATTCACAGACTTAAATATCTAACCCTTGCACCCTTTTACAGTTTGAGCAGTATCCCAGTAACCCAGCAGATTCCCGGTGATTGTAACGTTCCTGTTCTCACTCTGAGAGACTGTGCCTCTCCCAGTAACCCAGCAGATTCCTGACGATTGTAACGTTCCTGTTCTCACTCAGAGAATGTGCCTCATTCTAGAATTGCCACAAGAGGACACAGTTTTACAGCTTCCATTACACCTGCTCACTCAGAAATTCATTCTCCAAATTGTCAGTGCTCACCCTATCTATATATATGTAGATTAGTCTACATAGATCAGCCCTTCTGTCCTGGTTACATGAAACTATAATTTCCCTATTTAATCTGTGTCCTGCATCCTAACCAATATTCAGTTTGATACCTTGGCTGGAGCATCAGTAATTCTTCTAACTGAAGGAAAATTAAACCAACTTAGGCAGTCAGTACTGAGCCCTGAATGTGACAGCCTTCATCTTCAATTGTTCAAAGTAAATTTATTATCAAGGTATATATATGTCACGACGTACAACCCTGGGAACCTTGAGGGTGTACTCAATAAATCCACAATAGGACCAATGAAAGACGGCAACAACTTGGGCGTTCGGCCAGTCCGCAAAAGACAACAAACTGTGCAAGTTCAAAAAGAAAAGAAATAATAATAATACATAAATAAGCAATAAATATCGAGAACAAGAGATGAAAGTACTTTAAAGTCCTTCAATTGTAATTGCTCTTAATTAAAGCCAGCACTCCCTCTTGCCTCTTTAGTGACTACTTCTAGTGAACGTCTACATCTACTTGCTTGTGTATCAGAGGCTGCTTTATTATGTAGATATCAAAACACAATTACTTCAAGTACAGATGCATTAGCATTGATAAAGTAGGTAGCCAGGGACATTTCCCAGGGTGAAAATGTCAGATACTGGAGGGCGTAGGTTTAAGATGAGAGAGGACAGGTTTAATGATTCATGAGGCAGGTTTTTACACAGCGTGTGGCAGGTGCACGGACTTGTTGCCAGGGAATGATGGAAGCAGGTACATTTTAGACAGACATGAACAGATAGAGGATGGGGGGACATGGACCATATTCAGGCTGACGGGATTAGTTTTATTAGTTTCAGCACAGACACGGTGGGCCAAAAGGCCTGCTCTGTGCTGAGTGTTCACAAACTGGCTCTGTACTTGGGCCTCTCCCTACCCCTGGTACTAATCTGAGACGAGTCCCCCTGGGAGGAGCCTCCTTATCCCACCTTCTTCCACTTACCTCTCAGAGAGCTCCACAGGCCGATTCCTAATCTTGCTGTGAAGTGCCAGGATGTAGTCATCCATAAACGGACACTGCAGATAAAACACAGCGCCGTGTTACTTGCCACCATCCAGCGTTCCACTGAGCACAAAGTACTTTGGTTCTGAGGGGCTGCTGTAAAGACCACCCCAGAGAGGGCAGTGACGGAGGAGCAAGGCGCTGAGAGTGGGGCCAGACTGACAACACAAACCACTTCAGACTGGATCCCACGCACAATGTTATCTAAACCGTGCTGGGTAAGTGGCCACTAGTGCTAGAATTTGCTCATTTAGTTTACAAGCTAGGAGAAACCAATTATTTCTCCTCATCGATGTGGGCAGCTCCCTCCTGATTGCTTCATATTGTTTGGCAGCATTGCCCTTTGGAACCTGTGCTGAAGACTTAGCTGTCATCTGGGCTCGGATGCTAAAAGCCCTTCAATATGAATTGAACTTTTAACAGATTGCGAACTCTGTCTCTCTCCCAGCTAGACGTTACCTCACTGCCGGTTCCTGGGTTACAACAGGGTTCAGATTCAGAATCAAGAATTTTGTAGTTTTGTGGCAGCAATTCAGTGCATGGCATAAAAAATTACTAAAACCTAAATAGATAGACAGATGAGTAAATAAAGTAATCCCCAAGAGAGACGACGGCCTGGCCAGATGGTGAAGATGCTTACTGGTGAATGCTGCCTTTTCGAGAACACCACTTCTGGAAGATGTCCTCGACGGTGGGGGGGCGCAGTTTACACCCCAGTGGAGCTGGTTGAATCTACAACCCTCCGCAAGTTCTTTCAACCCTGGGCATTGGAGCCTCCACACCAGGCAGGGATGCAACCAGTCAGAATACTCCCCAACGTGCATCTGTAGAAATTGGTGACATACAAAGACTCTCCAAATCTGTTCCTGAGAGCTACTCATCAATCAGAAATCAGTGTGTCACGGCCGCAGGGGAGCCGGCCTCACTGACTCGGTGAGAGGCTGAGTGAGTGAGTCTGCTCGGTGCTCCCGGCTCTGCTCAGCTCCACCAGGCTCCCTACTGTTGTGGCTCTGCAATGGGGAACGGAGGGGAGAAGGCGTGCAGAAATACCCTACTCCCACTCTGTAGAAGATGGCTAATCTAGTCCACCAGTTTTCCAAACACACATATATACAAGTGTGTCCACAAGTCAGGTGTTTGAAACGCTGGGAGAGCCTGTGGTTTGTGCTTGAGACCACCTGACTGATGACACCAGAGACGTCACCAGGCTAGGTCAGGTCTTGCAGGGCTCTCCTTCTGGCCAAAGAAAACAACCCAGACTTCATCCACGTCTCATCACAACTGTGTGTCTTTGGGTTGGCAGGGTCCTTGTAAATTTCCTCTGCACCCTCTGTCCAATTGTCACACCTGCCCCACTGACTGGTGCAGAGCCACACTCAGCACTCTCACTGTGGCCGAACAAGGGCGTGACCTCCCAGCCCTGTATTCTGTGCTTCAGCCAGTAAAAGCAAATATCCCTTCTGCTCCTTACCCACTCTGTCCACTTATCCTGGTTACATTAAAGACCCGTAGAGGTCGACATCCCCTTTTCTCTGTACCCTATATTCCCTTTCCTGATCTGCCCTCCCCAAAGTTTTATCTCGCCCGCCTCTGGACAAAGACCACTTACTACTGCTTTGGTCACTTCAGCATCTGGCTGACATCTTCCTTCCTCACTCTCAGCCCCCGCTGCCAGTCTGACAGTCGAAGTTTGCCTGCTGGCTTTGCATTCTCAGCAGAATCTTCAATGGAAGACCAGCTATGAACAATCCAATTCCTGAGGTGATCCTGGTACAGTCAGAGAGAATCCATACTCCCTCTACATCCAAGTGGAAAACAGTGACTGACCGACAGACAGACGGGCTTCTCTGCACTTCCAGCTCCCCTGTGTGTTCTTCACCTACCTTACCAAAGATCAGGCAGTACAACGTCACTCCAATAGCCCAGACATCCACCGCCTGAAAAGCAACGTGAACAAGTAAACAATGTTATCTACAGTGTTGTGTTCCCACGTACAGGCCCTTCTGCCACCAAACCTTCCCGTCCCACGCACTCCTGTTTAATGTGCCATCCCACCAGCCCCTACCACTCACTCCTAAAGACACAGGCATGGCAAAGTAAAGTAATGTGGGACATCCGCTCACAACCCAGTCAGAGCGAGGCAAATCCAGTCCAGGCCTTGAATCTAACACTTCGAACAAATCAGCCTGGTTGTAGCATCAAGTTCCTCGGTGTAAACTTCATTAGTAGCCTGAACCAGTACAACGTGCGGCCAAGAAAACTCACCATTGCTTCTACACCCTCAGAAATCTTAGGAAATTCTGCATGACCCTCAATTTTGACATATGCACCATAAAAAGCATCCCTATTGGGGTGCATAACGGCTCTGGCCAAGACCACAAGAGACAGCAGAGTTGTGGACAGCCTTGCTCCCGTGGCGAATCAGCTGCTTGGATCATACATTGGGGAATGGAGGTAAGGACGGTGTGCAATGCCTTTACGATGAGCCATTCAACACACTTCACCAGACCCTGCCTGCACCATGTGGTCTCCAACCCAGCTGATCCCTGTCCCACCACCACCACCACCATTCTCATCATCAGTCCCCTCCAGCTCTGTGATGACAATGTGGCACCAGCAGATTCTGCCACAGGGTTACAGAGATAGGGACGGGGTTACGGAGATAGGAGGAGTGTAGGGCCTGGAGAGGGTTACAGAGATAGGGAGGGGTGTAGGAGCTAGAGAGGTTTACAGAGATAGGGAGATGTAGGGCCTGAAGAGGGTTACAGAGACAGGAAGGTGCGTAGAGCCAGAGAGGGTTACGGAGACAGAACATAGAAAACCTACAGCACAATACAGGCCCTCCGGCCCAAACAGTTGTGCCGAACATGCCCCTACCGTAGAAATTACTAGGCTTATCTACAGCCCTCTATTTTTCTAAGCTCCATGTATCTATCCAAAAGTCTCTTAAAGGACCCTATCGTATCCACTTCCACCACCGTTGCCAGCAGCCCATTCCACGCACTCACCACTGTGAGTAAAAAACTTACCCCTTACATCTCCTCTATACCTACTCCCCAGCACCTTAAACCTGTGTCCTCTTGTGGCAACCATTTCAGCCCTGGGAAAAAGCCTCTGACTATCCACACAATCAATGCCTCTCATCATCTTATACACCTCTATCAGGTTACCTCTCATCCTCCGTCGCTCCAAGGAGAAAAGGCCGAGTTCACTCAACCTATTCTCAAAAGGCATGCTCCCCAATCCAGGCAAGTCTCCTCTACACCCTTTCTATGGCTTCCACGTTCTTCCTGTAGTGAGGTGACCACAACTGAGCACAGTACTCCAAGTGGGATCTGACCAGGGTCCTATATAGCTGCAACATTACCTCTTGACTCCTAACTTCAATTCCACGATTGAAAAAGGCCAAATTGATGAATACCAATAGCGTTCTTAACCACAGAGTCAACCTGCACAAATGCTTTGAGCGACCTATGGACTCGGACCCCAAGATCCCTCTGATCCTCCACACTGCCAAGAGTCTTACCATTCATATTATATTCTGCCATCATATTTGACCTACCAAAATGAACCACTTCACACTTATCTGGGTTGAACTCCATCTGCCAATTCTCTGCCCAGTTTTGCATCCTATCAATGTCCCGCTGTAACCTCTGACAGCCCTGCACACTATCCACAACACCTCCAACCTTCGTGTCATCAACGAACAACATCCGCAACCCTGCAATCCTCTGGAACCCCTCCCGTCCCCATTGATGATTCAAAGATCATCGCCAGAGGCTCAGCAATCTCCTCCCTCGCTTCCCACAGTAGCCTGGGGTACATCTCGTCTGGTCCTGGTGACTTATCCAACTTGATGCTTTCCAAAAGCTCCAGCACATCCTCTTTCTTAATATCTACATGCTCAAGCTTTTCAGTCTGCTGCAAGTCATCACTACAATCACCAAGATCCTTTTCCACAGTGGATACTGAAGTAAAGTATTCATTAAGTACCTCTGCTATTTCCTCCGGTTCCATACACACTTTCCCACTGTCACACTTGATGGGTCCTATTCTTTCACGTCTTACCATCTTGCTCTTCACGTACTTGTAGAATGCCTTGGGGATTTCTTTAATCCTGCCCACCAAGGCCTTCTCACGGCCCCTTCTGGCTCTCCTAATTTCCTTCTTAAGCTCTTTCCTGTTAGCCTCATAATCTTCTAGATCTCTAACATTACCTAGCTCTCTGAACCTTTTCTAAGCTTATCTTTTCTTCTTGAGTACATTTATTACAGCCTTTGTACCATAATGTCCCTATCTCGTTGGAACGTCCCTATGCAGAACTCCACACAAGTATACCCTGAATATTTGCCACATTTCTTCCATACTTTTCCCTGAGAGCATCTGTTTCCAATTTAAGCTTCCAATTTCCTGCCTGATAGCCTCATAGGGAGGTGTGTAGGAGCCAGTGTGGGTTTACAGAGATGGGGAGGGGTGTCGGGGAGCTGGAGAGGGTTACAGAGATAGCGAGGGGTGTAGGATCTGGAGAGGGTTACGGAGATGGGGAGGGGTGTAGGATTTGGAGGGGGTTACGGAGATGGGGAGGGGTGTAGGATCTGGAGAGGGTTACGGAGATGGGGGGGGGTGTAGGATCTGGAGAGGGTTACGGAGATGGGGAGGGGTGTAGGATTTGGAGGGGGTTACGGAGATGGGGAGGGGTGTAGGATCTGGAGAGGGTTACGGAGATGGGGGGGGTGTAGGATCTGGAGAGGGTTACGGAGATGGGGAGGGGTGTAGGATCTGGAGAGGGTTACAGAGATGGGGAGGGGTGTAGGATCTGGAGAGGGTTACAGAGATGGGGAGGGATGTAGGATCTGGAGAGGGTTACAGAGATGGGGAGGGGTGTAGGATCTGGAGAGGGTTACAGAGATGGGGAGGGATGTAGGATCTGGAGAGGGTTACGGAGATGGGGAGGGGTGTAGGATCTGGAGAGGGTCACGGAGATGGGGAGGTGTGTACGAGCTGGGGAGGGGTACGGAGATGGGAAGGGGTGTAGGATCTGGAGGGGGTTACGGAGATGGGGAGGGGTGTAGGATCTGGAGGGGGTTACGGAGATGGGAAGGGGTGTGGGAACTGGAGAGGGTTACGGAGATGGGGAGGGGTGTAGCATCTGGAGAGGGTTACAGAGATGGGGAGGTGTGTAGGATCTGGAGAGGGTTACGGAGATGGGGAGGGGGTAGGATCTGGAGGGGGTTATGGAGATGGGGAGGGGTGTAGGGACAGGAGGGGGTTACAGGGATGGGGAGGGGTGTAGGGACAGGAGGGGGTTACAGAGATAGGGAGGGGTGTAGGATCTGGAGGGGGTTACGGAGAAGGGGAGTTGTGTAGAGACAGGAGGGGGTTACGGAGATGGGGAGGGGTGTAGGGACTGGAGGGGGTTACGGAGATGGGGAGGGGTGTAGGATCTGGAGAGGGTTACGGAGATGGGGAGGGGTGTAGGGACTGGAGAGGATTACGGAGATGGAGATGGGTGTAGGGACTGGAGAGGGTTACGGAGATGGGGAGGGGTGTAGGGACTGGAGGGGGTTACGGAGATGGGGAGGGGTGTAGGGACTGGAGGGGGTTACGGAGATGGGGAGGAGTGTAGGAACAGGAGGGGGTTACGGAGATGGGGGGGTGTAGGAACTGGAAGGGGTTACGGAGATGGGGAGGGGTGTAGGATCTGGAGATCGTTACGGAGATGGGGAGGGGTGTAGGGACTGGAGGGGGTTACGGAGATGGGGAGGGGTGTAGGATCTGGAGGGGGTTACAGAGATGGGGAGGGGTGTAGGGACAGGAGGGGGTTACAGGGATGGGAGGGGTGTAGGGACAGGAGGGGGTTACAGAGATAGGGAGGGGTGTAGGATCTGGAGGGGGTTACGGAGAAGGGGAGTTGTGTAGAGACAGGAGGGGGTTACGGAGATGGGGAGGGGCGTAGGGACTGGAGGGGGTTACGGAGATGGGGAGGGGTGTAGGATCTGGAGGGAGTTACGGAGATGGGGAGGGGTTTAGGGACAGGAGAGGGTTACAGGGATGGGGAGGGGTGTAGGGACAGGAGGGGGTCACAGAGATAGGGAGGGGTGTAGGATCTGGAGGGGGTTACGGAGAAGGGGAGTTGTGTAGAGACAGGAGGGGGTTACGGAGATGGGGAGGTGTGTAGGAACTGGAGGGGGTTACGGAGATGGGGAGGGGTGTAGGAGCCAGAGAGGGTTACGGAGGTGGGGAGGTGTTCAGAGATTGGCGAGCGTTTCAGTGACAGGGAATGCCTGATTGTGTTTGACATCAGGATAAGGATTTTCCATTGTAATCATTGTCTGGGCAGAGATAAGTTTGCTCAGAGCACAGAGGACTATACACGAATGAGAACACTGAACAGTTGTTACAGTGGAAGTCCTCAGCGAATTCCACTGTGTAAGGATCTTCCGCCCACTTGGACAGGGAGGCCGACTGCATCTACCTTCCCATGAAAGCTCTTCCTGCTTTCGGACAGTGTCTCCGGAGCCATGAACGCTGGCGTTCCAGCCGTGCTCGACAACAGGGCATCGTTCCCCTCAAACTGGTTGCTGACTCCAAAGTCAGCAATTTTGATGTGGCCGTTATCGCCCAGCAGCAGGTTGGACGGTTTGATGTCTCTGTGAATGATCTTCTGGTAATGCACTGTGAGAGAGAAAGGTGAAATCAGTTTACTCTGCTATCACACTTACCGGCCAGTTCGGGTTACGCTGACACTGGGTCAGTCTGTCCAGTGACCCAGAGCAGCATACCTGACTGAGCCCCTGGCCCACAGCTCCAGGCACCCAGATTGCTCCTGATCTCCGCTGCTGTCTGGGTGGCGTCTGCGGGTGATCGTGGGGGTTTCCCCAGGAGGGTGGGGTCCCCTGGGACTCCGGTTACCATCCATATCCCAAAGTCCTGATATTGGCAGGTTAATTGACTATTGTAAATGGTTTCAAGTTTATGGACTTAATGGGATCGTGGGGAGAATAAAATGGGTTTAGCTTGGACAAATGGTTGATGGTCAACGCAGACCCTGCTGTCGGGCTCCATGACTGCCCACGGAACTTCGAGTGACCTCGTGTTAGAGATATGGTAGTGAGAGCTCGCTCTAATTCTTCTGCTGGGCAGCTGATTTGGGCTTAGTACATCTGATACAGAATGGAATTCAGATCAAGAGGATGGGAGGAGAGAGAGGGGATCAAGGGAAAATTGGAGAGGAATGAAGACTGAGAAAAGGTGCGGCTCTCAGATGGAGGGGAAGGGGAGTAAATACAGACTGAGGGGACTGGAGCACAGATGGAGCTGTCAGGGTGTGGGCTGCAGTTCGGGCTGGAGAGTTGGTACAGTGCCATTGGGTAACTAAGTAAGTATTGATTGAGAAATGACATCAGCTCCTGTCGCCCTGTTACAAAGATCTCACAGAAGTCATGAGCATGACTCCCAACACAAAGCATCCGGTCAAATAACTTTACTCGATACAGAAAAGGTTACAAATAATGACATTTTAATTTAAAACATTTCCTTAGAGAATTATTCTGCCCTTACTCAGCATTTTGGGGAAAAGTCATGCAGCTTTAAATTGTTTCATAATCATTAGATAGAAGGGCTAAAAGTTACATTGACTCTTTATACAGAAAATATTTTTTTAAGATGATCATTGGGATAAAACATCAGAAGGCGCTGCACGGTAGATTGATATCAAGTATGATCACTATGCCGAAAGGCAGTTGCTATGGAAACATGGTGTTTAACACTCACAATATTCAATGCCTAAGATGATATCTCTGAAGTAGAAATGTGCCTGCTTCTCTGAGAATGGCTTGTCAGTTGGCACCTCCATCACAGGACTAAACAGTGGGGCGGGGGGAGAAACAGGGTTAAAAGGAAAGGTTAGAACCTCGACAACAGCATTGTAGAAAATCAGCATTTATTAATGAATTACCACTGAACTCACCCTTTGCTCATGAGCTCGAATACTGTAAGCACAAGAAAGAAAACAGACGTGAATACAAAAAAATAAACGGAAACATCACAATTACATTCTGGATTAATAAAGAAACAAATTTTGTTCTAAATAATTTAATCTATTCCATTTTAACTTATTTTGGTAAGGAAATTGCCCAGGCATTTTCATTATCTTGCTTCTGCCTTCTCTGGCAGCAAGCCAGTTTGAAAATTCGAGCACTTTGTAGAAGCTGGGTGCACAAGTTCATCCATAGTAACACTGGGAAAATAGGTGTTGTACAAACTGTGCTTGCATGGCCTTAAGTTGTTTAAGCCTCTGGGAGACTTAATACCAGTTGTTAACTGTGGTGGGATTGTTGATGCACAATTTTTATGTTCATCTAGTACTCAGCTGAGCAACACCCAAAGTCCATCTCCAATGAAGTTTCCAAGCTGCTGCTGTTCACTCACAGTCGGTATTGATGTTGAAGGCAGCCTGTTCTATTGCTGGGCCAGGTACACCTCTCCTACAGCCATAAACGCAGAGTTGTAGAACACTGAGACTGACCCCAACAGGGATCTCTATAGACGTGCCTTCTTTCACCACCCACCTGATGCACTATCAATTACCGCAAAAGACTGGAAGTAGAGTAAATAGTGAAAGGCTTTTACTAACACTAAAATGGATCTACGTCCATGCTGAATATCTGTCCTGGACTGAGGGGGGAGCAGTGACACAATCGCCTTTATTCAGGGGTCTGTGGAGGACCCACAGGAGCAGTCAGCAGAGGGGCGTGTCCAGGCAGGTAACCCTATATACATGGTTTACCACAGCACCACCACCTTCAGTCTGTTCATTCACAAGACTCAGTGATCAGAGATGCCAGCAGAAATTTGCAAGTGGGAAAATGGTATCATGCCAATCAGCTGAGTACAGGAGAAGGGCATCACAGAGATAAGGTGATACCCACCACAGCCTCACTGGGTTAGGGGCATCACAGTAGCACAGCGGTTAGATAGACACTGTTTAGGGGTACCAGTACAATTGTTATCGAGACACTGTGGTTAGGGGTGTCATGGTAGTACAACTGTTGGCGGGACACTGTGATCAGGGGCGCCTGTACAATTGTTAGCGGGACACTGTGATCAGGGGCGCCTGTACAATTGTTAGCGGGACACTGTGATCAGGGGCGCCTGTACAATTGTTAGCGGGACACTGTGATCAGGGGCGCCTGTACAATTGTTAGCGGGACACTGTGATCAGGGGCGCCTGTACAATTGTTAGCGGGACACTGTGATCAGGGGCGCCTGTACAATTGTTAGCGGGACACTGTGATCAGGGGCGCCTGTACAATTGTTAGCGGGACACTGTGATCAGGGGCGCCAGTACAATTGTTAGCGGGACACTGTGATCAGGGGCGCCTGTACAATTGTTAGCGGGACACTGTGATCAGGGGCGCCAGTACAATTGTTAGCGGGACACTGTGATCAGGGGCGCCTGTACAATTGTTAGCGGGACACTGTGATCAGGGGCGCCAGTACAATTGTTAGCGGGACACTGTGATCAGGAGCGCCTGTACAATTGTTAGCGGGACACTGTGATCAGGGGCGCCTGTACAATTGTTAGCGGGACACTGTGATCAGGGGCGCCAGTACAATTGTTAGCGGGACACTGTGATCAGGGGCGCCTGGGTAGGACAGTGACTGCCAAGACACTATTATAGCTCGGGATGTTGGAGATCAGGGTTCAATACTGGCATCCTGTGTAAGGAGTTTATACATCCTTCCCGTGAGCACGTGGATTTCCTCCGGGTGATCCGGTTTCCTTCCACAATCCAAAGACGTTCCGGTTAGTAGGTGAATTGGTCATGGTAAATTGCCATGTGATTAGGCCAGGGTTAACTAGGGGGGTTGCTGTGTGCTGTGGGTCGTTGGGCCGGAATGGTCTACTCCACCATTGCTCTCTCTAAAATAAAATAACGACGATACACACTCCCTCACACAAGAATGCTCTCCCCCACACCTCAAAGCTTTCAGGTCACTGTTCTCAGAGTCAGAGTAGAGCACTGTCACTCCCGGTTCCACCCACCGCACGATTCCTGATAGCTCACTTGGTAAAGTGCAGCCCTCTGCTCCTTGGTCAATGTGCCCCTTACATTCACCCCTGGAAGAGGTGTTTGCTGCCAGGCGAAGCTCTTGAAGAGCCAGCACTCAGACAGCTCTCCTGCCCGTACCGGCTCCTCCCTGGAATTGGTGCCCTCCCTGTGGTGTCTGCAAGCTTGAGCACTCTTCCACCCCTCCCCTACCACAACCTGCATTCAGTCCTTGAAAATAACCTCGGTTGCTGAAGGGGTATGGTGCTGTGACCTGACGCTGCAGGGCCAGACTTCCCGAGGTCAGAGCTGGGGATGGCGTATCGCACACGGGAAATTAGACCCTAACCCACAGTGCTCATGGAGCAGAACTGCATCACGCAAAAGAGCTGTTACTGCTCTTTCAGAACGTATGCTATCTTTTGCATGGGATGCATGGGATCTTTTTTAAACATCAGGGAGGTCACTATCAATGAAAATTGGTTCAAATTTCAAGGCCAGGAAACTCGAGACCAGGAGTTCCCAACCTCTTTATGCCATGGACCCATACCATTAACCGAGAGGTCTGTAGACTCCAGGTTGGGAACCGCTGCTCCGGACCATAAGAGAAAGGAGTAGAATTAGGCCATTAGACACCTTGAGTCTGCCCGAGGCTGATTTATTTTTCCTTTCAATCCCATGGTCCTGCCTTCTCCCCACAACCTTTGACACCCTTACTAATCACAAACTTTGGCCTCCATAGTGCCTCCACAACCACCTGTGATAACAAATTCAACAGATTTATTACTCTCCAGCTAAAGAAATTCCTCCTCATCTCTGCTCTAAATCAGCATCCCTCTATTCTGAGGCTGTGCCCTCTGGTCCCAGACTCCCCCACCATAGAAAGCATTTTCCCCATATCCACTTTATCAAGCCTTTCAACGTTCGATATTTCAATGAGAACCACCTCTCCCCCACCCCCTCCACCTGCAAACATTCTTCTGAATTCAGTACAGGTCCAAAACCATCAAATGCTCCTCGTATGGTAACCTTTCAATTCTGGAATCCTTTTCATGAACCTCCTCTGAACCCTCTCCAACGTCAGCCTAAAACGGCTCACAATACTCCAGCTGAGGCCTTACCAGTCCCTTATAGAGCCCAACATTACATCCTTGCTTTTATATTCTAATCCTCTCAATATGAATGCTAATATTGCATTTGCTTTCCTCACTACTGACTCAACCTGCAAATTAACCTTTAAGGAATCCTATACAAGGACTCCCAAGTCCCCTTGCACCTCAGATTTTCGAATCTTCTCTCCATTTAGAAAACAGTCTACCCTTTTATCCTTCTACCAAAGTACATGGCCATACACTTGCCGACACCGTGTTCCATCTGCCGCTTTTTTGCCCATTCTCCTAACCCAAGTCTTTCTGCAGCCTCTCTGCCTCCTCAACATTACCTGCCCCTCCATCTATCTTCGTATTGTCTGCAATCTTTGCAATAAAGCCACCAATTTCATAATCCAATGCAATGACATATAACATAAAAAGAATCGGTCCCAACACAGTCCCCCGTGAAACACCATGAGTCATTGGCAGCGAACATGAAAAGACTCCCTTCATTCCCACTCATTGCCTCCTGCCAATCAGCCATTGTGCTTGATTCATGCTAGAATCTCTCCTGTAATACCATGGGCTGTACACTTGTTAAGCAGCCTCATGGGTGGCACCTTGTCAAAGGCCTTCTGAAAACCGAAATACACCACAGCCACCAGTTCTCCTTTGCCTATCCCACTTGTTATTTCTATAAAGAATTCCTACAACCTTGTCCGTCATGATTTTTCCTAAAGGAAACCTTGCTGACTTCTGCCTATTTTATGACGTGCCTCCAAGTACCCCGAAACCACATCCTTAACAATCGGCTCCAACATCTTCCCAACCACTGAGGTCAGGCCAAATGGCCTATAATCTCTCCCTTCTTGAAGAGTGGAGTAACATTTACGATTTTCCAGTCCTCAGGAACCATACCAGAATCTATTGAAGAATCATTACTAATGTCTCCACCATCTTCAGCCGCCTCTTTCAGAACCCTGGGGTGTAGACCATTTGTTGCAGGTGACTTATCCACCTTCAGAAACTTCAGTTTCCCAAGCACCTCCTCTCTAGTAACGGCAGCTTCACTCTCAAACTTCCAGCATACTGTTAATGTCTTCCACAGAGAAGAATGAAACAAAATACTTACTCAGTTCACCCGCTATTTCCTTGTACCCCATTACTACCTCTCCAGCATCATTTTCCAGCAGTCCAACAACTACTCTCTCCTCTCTTCTACTCTTTAAATATCTGAAAAAAACGTTTGGTATCCTCTTTGATATTATTGGCCAGCTTACATTTATATTCCTCTTTGATATTATTGCCTAGCTTACGTTCATATCCCATCTCTTCCCTCCTTATGATTTTTTATTTGCCTTCTCTTTGTTTTTAAAAGCTTCCCAATCCCCTAACTTCCCACTAATTTTTGCTTTATTATATGCCCTCTCTTTTGTTTCTATGTTGGCTTTGACTTCGCGTCAGCCACAGTTGCATCATCCTGCCTTTAGAATACTACTTCTCTGGGATGTATCTATACTACATTTTCTGAATTTCCCCCAGAAACTCCAGCTATTGCTGTTCTGCTGTCATCCCTGCTACTGTCCCTCTTCCAATCAACTTCGGCCAGCTTCTCTCTCATGTCTCTGTAATTCCACTTACTCCTCTGTAATACTGATACATCTGGCTTTAGCTTCTCCCTCTCAAACTGCAGGGTGAATTCTATCATATTATGATCACTCCCCCTTAAGGGTTCCCTTAAGCTCTCTATTCAATTCCGGTTCATTGCACAACACCCATAGGAGCTCAACCACAGGCTGCTCTGAAAAGCCTTCTTGTACAAATTCCCCCTCTTGGGATCCAGCACCAATCTGATTTTCCCAATCTACCTCCATATTAACGTCCCCCCATGACCATCGTAACATTGCCCTTTTGATTTTCTATCTCCCATTATAATTTGTAGCCCACATCTTTGCTACTGTTTTTGGATTTACTCAGTTAATATGCTGGAACCATCTTAAGCTGTAAGCAACAGAAGGCATTTGAAGCAAGACCGTGATAATCCCCAAATTCCCAAGTGGTTAAACATTAGAATTCATCTTGACGTAAAAGGTTCAGCTCAAAAAAGCCTTCCTAATCTTCTGGAGGACAATTTACAATTCACACGGGAGCAGCGGACCGATAAACTCTTGCCATCTGAAACCAAACGTCCACATTGGGAGCTGGCAGCCTAGGCCCACACAAACAGCCAACAGTTAGGAAATAGAAAACAGATGGCCAGTCGACAAAGAGCGTACAGCCTCAGCAGGGAGCTAGGAGCAGGTTGTGGCAAAGTAAAACAAGAGCTTCAGCTCGATGAGGAATTGGCTGAGTCAGTATTACGCTCAGAATGAACATACAGAGTAACTACTCGGCCTGGGGCGTCGACTGTGCCTCTTCCTGGAGATGCTGTCTGGCCTGCTGCGTTCACCAGCAACTTTGATGTGTATTATTTGAATGGTGGCCAGTTAGGAAAAGGGGAGGTGCAACGAGACCTGGGTGTCATTATACACCAGTCATTGAAAGTGGGCATGCAGGTACAGCAGGCGGTGAAAAAGGCGAATGGTATGCTGGCATTCATAGCAAGAGGATTCGAGTACAGGAGCAGGGAGGTACTACTGCAGTTGTACCGGGCCTTGGTGAGATCACACCTGGAGTAGCGTGTGCAGTTTTGGTCCCCTAATCTGAGGAAAGACATCCTTGCCATAGAGGGAGTACAAAGAAGGTTTCACCAGATTGATTCCTGGGATGGCAGGACTTTCATATGATGAAAGACTGGATCGACTAGGCTTATATTCGTTGGAATTTAGAAGATTGAGGGGGGATCTGATTGAAACGTATAAAATCCTAAAGGGATTGGACAGGCTAGATGCAGGAAGATTGTTCCCGATGTTGGGGAAGTCCAGAACGAGGGGTCACAGTTTGAGGATAAAGGGGAAGCCTTTTAGGACCGAGATCAGGAAAAACTTCTTCACACAGAGAGTGGTGAATCTGTGGAATTCTCTGCCACAGGAAACAGTTGAGGCCAGTTCATTGGCTATATTTAAGAGGGAGTTAGATATGGCCCTTGTGGCTAAAGGGATCAGGGGGTATGGAGGGAAGGCTGGTACAGGGTTCTGAGTTGGATGATCAGCCATGACCATACTGAATGGCGGTGCAGGCTCGAAGGGCCGAATGGCCTACTCTTGCACCTATTTTCTATGTTTCTATGAGCTATGAGGGGCATCTAAGTGGAACTGCTCAACTGATTGGAAGGCAGATAGTTTTAGTGATTTGTGAAGTAATTGTTTTGCAGATAACTGTAACACACAACCCAAGTGAAGTTATGTAGCTCATTGTCAAACTTTATGGGACAGCTGGATTGGGAAAGACTCTGCCTGCAAACTCAAACATCACGGATAAAAACCAGGTCTTCCACCATCATGTTTTGTTGAAACTCGAATATATTTAGCTCCTCAGCAGTAACTCCCATGATATTCCTCCCACTAAGTGATACAGGCCTTTTCTATGCCTCTGTGAGGACAGGGGGGACTGTCACGGTAGACTCCCATCACTTTGCATTAATGATGTGGCCTAGTTTCCTGTAGACTGGGCAGGAACCTGTGACATGAGACTGTGGTCGACACTCTGGAAAGCAGGCCAGGGCGAACAGATGCAGAGTGGCTGACCACCGGGTAATGCTCCCGTAAGACCATTGGCAGATCTTCCACAACTACACTGACACAGGTGTCAGCACGTCAGTGCCGAGATGGGGGATTTCAGCCACTTCCCTTGCTGCTCTCCGTCTCTCCGTCCTTCACAGGTGGGGGAAATGAGCTCCCTACCTGTGGGGACGGGCTGGTGTCCATCACCTCCCTTCCCAGCCATGACAGTCTAAACGCATAGACCAAGTGGTAACGCGGGCCGAGAAGGCGAGGAGCGATCAGCTGAGTTAAACAAAACTGTCCTACAGGAAGCAAACTCCATCCATGTCCAACAGATTTTAAAACAGTAATTGTTACAGCACAACAGACTGAATTACTATCAGCAGTACCGCCCTCCATTCTGAGACAGCCTGTCACCTACCCATGTGAAGATTATCTTCAGTGGGATCATCGAGAACCTGAAATACAGGAGAGGGGAAATTCACAAAATTAGACAGTCAAGTCCTGTGCCTACATAGCACCTATTACTCCCTCAGGATGTCCTGAGGGAATGTTGAACTGTTGTAAAGTAGGCATTGTGGCAAAGCAAGATCCCATAAACACCATCCTCCCCCCCCCCATCTGGCTCTGTCAGCCCATTTCTTTGTCTGCCTCTACACGTCACCCACACTCCCCCTCTCCTACCGGATCCAATCTGCCCATCATTTTTCACCCCAAACTGGTTCACCAATCACCTGGCAGCCTCTATCTCACTCCTCCACTCCACTTTATACCATCCACTCTCAGTCCTGAAGATCCAAACCATCGTTAGTTCCTCTTTCTCACCTCCCACCCCACAAATGCTACTCAACCTGCTGAATTCCCGTAAACAACAGCCGGTGGTTGAGGAGGAACTGACACCAGCCAGGTAACAAGAGTAATTGTCCTGACCATCCCATCCAGAGCACAGACGGCTGCAGACCCATTACAGTCAGGAGGCTCAGCAGCTGAGGCCAGCACAGACGACAAAACAAAGGCTGAACCCACTGCTGTGCAGACTGCACCCTCACCTCTCCCGGAAAGGAATGGTCACTCTGTTGGTCACCTCCTCGAAAATGAAGGGCATGTCAACGATCACTGCAATTCCACCATTAATAAATTGGCTGTGAAATCTGTTAAACCAGAAAGACTGGGCCAAATGTATTTTGGGTGTTCTTGTACAATGTATTTCTATGGAACAGGCTGTATTTTGGGTGTTCTTGTACAATGTATTTCCATGGAACAGGCTGTATTTTGGGTGCTCTTGTATGGTGTATTTCTATGGAACAGACTGTATTTTGGGTGTTCTTATACAATGTATTTCTATGGAACAGACTGTCTTTTGGGTGATCTTGTACAATGTATTTCTATGAAACAGACTGTATTTTGGGTGTTCTTGTGAGGGGTGAGGGATGGGGGGTGAGGGTGAGAGGGGTGAGGGGTCACCCAAAGTACAGACCAGACTATATGTTGGTGTTCTTGTACGATGTATTTCTATGGAACAGACTGTATTTTGGGTGTTCTTGTACAATGTATTTCTATGGAACAGACTGTATTTTGGGTGTTCTTGTACGGTGTATTTCTATGGAACAGACCATATTTTGGGTGTTCTTGTACAATGTATTTCTATGGAACAGGCTGTATTTTGGGTGTTCTTATACAGTATATTTCTATGGAATAGACTGTATTTTGAGTGTTCTTGTACAATGTATTTCTATGGAACAGGCTGTATTTTGGGTGTTCTTGTACAATGTATTTCTATGGAACAGACTGTACTTTGGGTGTTCTTGTACAGTATATTTCTATGGAACAGGCTGTATTTTGGGTGTTCTTGTACAATGTATTTCTATGGAACAGACTACTTTGGATGTTCTTGTACAATGTATTTCTATGGAACAGGTATTTTGGGTGTTCTTGTACAATGTATTTCTATGGAACAGACTGTACTTTGGGTGTGCTCGTACAGTATATTTCTATGGAACAGGCTGTATTTTGGGTGTTCTTGTACAATGTATTTCTATGGAACAGGCTGTATTTTGGGTGTTCTTGTACAATGTATTCCTATGGAACAGAATGTATTTTGGGTGTTCTTGTGCAATGTATTCCTATGGAACAGACTGTATTTTGGGTGTTCTTGTACGGTGTATTTCTATGGAACAGGCTGTATTTTGGGTGTTCTTGTATGGTGTATTTCTATGGAACAGACTGTATTTTGGGTGTTCTTGTACTGTATTTCTATGGAACAAACTATTTTGGGTGTTCTTGTACGGTGTATTTCTATGGAACAGGCTGTATTTTGGGTGTTCTTGTACGGTGTATTTCTATGGAACAGACTGTATTTTGGGTGTTCTTGTACAGTGTATTTCTATGGAACAGACTATTTTGGGTGTTCTTGTACAATGTATTTCTATGGATGGGAAGGGGTATGACATTTGCTGTAGCAAAAAATAGCTTGGTAAACTGAGGACACATATCTGAAGAGTCAAGGACATATTGATGAAAATTCATAAATCAAACATTAGTAGACGGAGGGGTTATTGTAATCAGTTGCCAGGGTGCAACGTGAGTCCTGTACTCGGTAGACGTCACAGCCACACAATGCAGACCTTTTGGCCCACTGAGACTCTGGCAGCCAACACAGCCTTCTCTTTAGTAATCCCATGGTTGTATATCCAGTGTTTCAGGTGATAATAAATTGTCTCAAGTTCCATCCAATCAAATTAAAATTTGTGACACAAGAGATTCTGCAGATGCTGGAAATCTTCAGCAACACAGAAAATGTTGGAGGAACTCAGCAGGTCAGGCAGCATCCAGGGAGGGAAATCAACACCTGACATTTCAGGCCAAGACCCTTTCTCAGGACTTTTAAATTTTAAACCATGACTCCACTTCTGGACACAAGAATTTACCCTCTCTCTCATTAACCTAAAAAGATGCCTTAGCTGAGCAACTGCTGTGGAATATCCTTGACTGGGCTGAGGGAAGGCCTCAGTGCAGGCTGAGACAGCAACAACTCCAAGGGAGTTCATGTGCTCAGGCTGTCTTCTGCAAACCTGGTGTATTAACAATGTGATGGGAAGGCTGAAGAGAAAGCAGTGCAGTCAGGAGAAATGATGCCAATGGCACGGCAGCTGGATGAAGGGATGTCCCTCGGCAGAGTTCACCCAAAGGTTGGGGAGGGAGGAAGAGTGTTCTACATCACCTGACCACTGACCCCCAGTTTTGCAGAAATTATGTCAGAAAAACAAACTGATCAGTATATTTAGCGTTCCATGATGATTACCATCCCAACATACGAGGGGTGATTGATAAGTTTGTGGCCTAAGGTAGAAGGAGTCAATTTTAGAAAACCTAGCACATTTATTTTTCAACATAGTCCCCTCCTACATGTACACACTTAGTCCAGCAGTCACGGAGCATACGGATTCCTTCTTTGTAGAAGTCAGCGTCTTGGGCCTCCAGAAGTGGTCCACAGCAGGGATGCTTGATAACTTTGTGGCCTAAGGTACAAGGAGATGAGTTATTAATCTTCAAACTTCCTGCATTTTCACTCAAAGAGTTGAACTGCACATGCATGTAATGAGAGCTGTATAACTCATGTCCTTCTTATCAATCGCCCCTGCCCCGGACCACCTGGAGATCCGAGATGCTCTCGTTACATGCACGTGCAGTTCAACTCTTTGAGTGATAATGCAGAAAGTTTGAAGTTAATAACTCATCTCCTTCTACATTAGGCCACAAACTTATCAATCACCCCTGCTGGGACCACTTCTACAAAGAAGGGATCCGTATGCTCCACGACCGCTGGACTAAGTGTGTACATGTAGGAGGGGACTGTGTTGAAAAATAAATGTGCTAGGTTTTCTAAATTTGACTCCTTCTACCTTAGGCCACGAACTTATCAATCACCCCTCGCATCTTGTTCAGCCATGGCCTGAATTTAGCAATGAAATAAAAATATCACCAGCAGCTCAACGATGAACCAACTCACGTCCACCAGCTTTACAATGTTGGGGTGGTCAAGTTTCTTCAGGATGGCTATCTCCTGGTAGACCCTCTCTAAGGGCGCTGGAGTCTTGGACTGCTCTGCAGATGGGGGCTTCGATCCCCTGGGTGGGGGGCGACCTGGAAGCCAGAGCAAGGGGTGAGGCATCATTTCAATGAAGGCAACGACCTTTAGTGAATCCGACAAGGCAGCTCAGGCCCAGTACAGTGCCTGGTGCTTCACTGATACATAAAGCTATCAAACGAGTTGCTTTAGCACAGGCCAAAGCACTTCATTGATCTCCTGATAGGCTGAGGTACACGTTATGGTTTCCCTGCTTAATTCTTCAAATGCACAGTGACATCCCCACACTGACGGGCAGTGAGGACTGCTGAGAGCACCATTGGGGTCTCCCTCCACCTGCAGTCGAGACATACCTGTACGTCTGAAGCAGTGTATGCACAGTGCCTCCAGCGTTGTTAAAACAAACCTCCCATCCTTCCCACGACCTCAGGCAGTAGGTACTGAGGCACAAGAACCAGAAGCGTCAGGCTGGGTCCCCCAGACTGTTGGACTTCTCAACACCCCGCTACCACTCAAGCACACATGACCAGTCAATCCAAACACCCTGCCGTCTCACTCTCCTCCCCTCCCCTGCCTAACTCACCTCATCCTGCACTGGTCAATTGCTGTTGTTTCACTTATTTATACCACTGATTGTTTTATTGTAACAATGCCAGTAACATGATACTGTCTTCCATAAACAGGCATCTCACACTTAATGTCAACCTGTCAAACTTCCAGCCAGGCCACTCGGGGTCCTTGTGCTAATATTATTTTGTGACTGTGTGTGCAGAATCGTAAGATATGTGCTGTGTGTGACTGTGTTTGCATCTTGGTTCCAGAGGAACGATGTTTTGCTGAGCTCCATACATGTGTGTGGTTGAATGCATTAGTTAACTTCATATTTCTTGATGCATGAAGACCTGCAGCACATTATTTCACTGTTAATGAAAGGGAACCCGTCCTGTTGACCCCAATGCCAGGGCTGGGAGAGCCAACAGTGGTCAGCAGTCACCTTCTATCATCCTGCCAGACCTCGTTTCCGAACAATACTTCAACTCAGTGTCAACTTTTCTGCACGGCTACGGGCTCGGCTCTCTGTGCTTTGAGCCAGCCTCCCTTCCGGGGGGGGGAGGGAGGGCGAGGAGGGAGGGGAGACGGTAAGGGGGGGCGAGTGTCGGGGGGGGTGCGTCGAGGAGAGGGGGGTAGGTGCGGGGGGAGAAGAGGGTAGGGGTGGTGAAGAGGATAGGTAGGGGAGGGAACTAATACTTAGAGATGATGCTATGAAGGTTTAGCTTTCAAAGCCTGTTAGAGGATTGCTTCTGTCACAGGTGTGAAAACTGATTAATTGATCAATGTCAACCGGATCTGGTTGAAACTCCTAGCTGGCTGATTTGTTTACTAACGTGATAATGTCGGAGTCTGCAATATGATACTGAACATTCAGCTGTGTGAAGATTAAACTCTGAACAATGTGCATTGAACCATGCAGTGTCAGCCTGTCCAACGAGCAGAGTGAAGGAAAACAAGTTGTGCTACAAGTATGGAGGCTAGGAAGGGCTCCCATTGCTCTCATATTGTTAAAGTGGATGTGTCGGATATAGAAGATTCCAGAGAAACAGAGCTAGCAGGAAATAAGTGGGGAGGGGTAGGTGAGGGGCAGCAGAGAGAGAGAGGGTGGAAGTGTTGGCACAATGGTGAGGGAGACACCATAAATTCCAACGGGTGTGGCACCAATTCTGACAGGCGCGGCATCAACTTGAGACAAAATAAAAATAGGTAAAGGAGAAACAGCCAAAAATGAAGGTGGCACTCAAGGCATAATAGAGAAAAGCTTGACATTTCTCTCCTTAAAATGAACTCAGAAGGTGTAGCACTGGGATGAAAGAGTGTAGACACACATAACACAGGTGCAGCACAGGATGGCGATTGGCATGTTGGCCTTTTCTAAGGGGATTTAATTGTAAGAGTTGGAGGAAAACACTGCATTGAGAGGTCTATGTGCAAATATTCAGAGTCAATTTATTATCAAAGTGCATACATGTCACCATATACAACCCTGAGATTCGTTTTCTTACAGGCATTCACAGTAAATAGAAAGAAACACAACAGAATCAATGAAAAGCTGCCTATGAGAGAGACAGACAACCAGCACGCAAAAGACAACAAATTGTGCAAATTAAAAAAGAAAAAAATATAATTATTATAATAAATAAGCAATAAATATCAAGAACATGAGTTGTAGAGTGAGTCCATAGGTTGTGGAATCAGTTCGGTGTTGGGGTGAGTGAAGATATCCTCTGCTTCAAGAGCCTGATGGTTGAGGGGTAACTGTTCCTGAACCTGTGGTTGGGTCCTGAGGCTGCTGTACCTCCTTCCCGATGGCAGCAGTGAGAAGAGAGCAGGGCCTGGGTGGTGGGGGTCCCTGATGACGGATGCCGGTTCCCTGCTACAGCGCTGCGTCTGGATGTGCTCGGTAGTGGGGGGGGGGGGTTGCCTGGTACGGAATGAGCCTCTGGTAGTTTTTCTCATTGGTGTTCTGCTGCCAGGCCGTGATGCCGCCAGTCAGCAAACACTCTACCGTGCATCAATAAACGTTTGTCCAAGCTGCAGACTCTGTGCCGGCAGGTGAAACATCTATGTTGTTTATCACTCTCAGAACCCCCGGGTCTAACTCGGATCCCTATTTGCAATCTGAATGAGAGCGGGTTGCGATCTAAACTTACCTGATGTCCTTCCATGGGACGGGCCAATCCTTCTTCCCAAACATCTTCTCATGAATCACACCACTCCTCACATACAGACCCACAGCCCCTCCCAAGGGGCGCGGGCTCTGAACCTGGCTGGGGGAGGGGTGCAGATCCATACACGGGGCGGGGGGAAGGTTGCGGACCTGTACTTGGAGGGCGGGGGGGGGTCAGGCCCGTACGCGGGAGAGAATGCGGGTCCGTACATTTGGGGGGGGGGGCTCAAGAGAAGATTTTTGGAAAGAGGGAGGGACCCATTCCATGGAAGGATATCAGGTAGGACTGCCCTCACTCAATGAAGTGTAAACCACAACCCCTTCTCATTCAGATCAAATTCAGGGATCTGAATTAGACCCAGGGGTTTCCGACTGCGATGAATTACATAGATGTTTCACCTGTCTAGACAGTCCAGAACCGAGGGACAGAGTCAGAGTCAGAGGGCCATCATTTATCACTGAGGAGAGTGGAAAATTCTTCTTGCAGGGTGTTGTAAAATGATTGGATTATATAGAACATAGGCCTAAGGGGACCCCACTGCTGAATATATCCAAAGCTACAGACAAGCATATTCTGGGGATTTGGAGAATTTGAGGGCATTTTTTTTCTTATAGAAGGTGGTGGATAACCGGAAAGTACTGCCCAAGGGTGGGCTGAAGCAGGTACATTCAGTACAGGCACTGACTAGGCAAGAATGCTTTGCCAATGATGGCAAACGGGATTAAGCTGACGATCAGAAAGTGGGAATGTATACGGAACGACAAAGAGCCCACTTCTCTGCCTATAAGTCGACTCTATAAATAGACTTGATGGTTCGGTTGAGCAGGCAGACGCATCACCAGTACCCAGAGGAGATGTTTCAAGGATGTTCTCAAAGTCCCCTTGAGAATGCCAGTGCCTCACTGACCTTCACAACCAGCTCCAGCCAGCCGACAAGAGTGAACACTATTGCAGCCCGGTAATGGGAGGAGGTGAACTGGAAAGCTGATGTAAAGATTCAAGGATGTGCTTGAAACATCCCTGAAGAAGTACAACTGACACTGAGAGCCTCCAGCCACGTCTGCTCAAAGTGCAGGAGAGTCTGAGATGGGACTGAGAAACTCAAGATTCTACAGTGGGAGGACATGGAAATACAGTGCAGACTGTGGCAGGAACACATCACCACCCACTTCACCCTCTTGCCTGGCCAAGGTCATTCTGTCTCAGTGGTCAAGGTCATCCTCTCTCTGGTCAAATGACACTGGCTCAATCCATGCACACAAACTTATAATCCTGTATCAAGTTTACCCCTTAGTCTCTGCTACTCCAGAGAAAAGAGCCTATTTCTCCATCTTCTCCTTATGGCCACATATCACCTACTCCGGGCAGCATCCTGACAAACCCCACAGACCCTACTCTGGGCAGCTTCCTGGCAAACCCCATAACCCCTACTCCGGGCAGCTTCCTGGCAAACCCCATAACCCCTACTCCGGGCAGCATTCTGGCAAACCCCATAACCCCTACTCCGGGCAGCATCCTGGCAAACCCCATAACCCCTACTCCGGGCAGCATCCTGGCAAACCCCATAACCCCTACTCCGAGCAGCATCCTGACAAACCCCATAACCCCCACTCCAGGCAGCATTCTGGCAAACCCCGTAACCCCTACTCCGGGCAGCATCCTGGCAAACCCGCCTGCACTTTAAGACTGGCAAAGACTACAGCACGACATAGGTCAGTTGCAGATATGGGCAGAGAAATGGCAGATGGAGTTTAACCCAGATAAATGTGAGGTGTTGCATCTCAGTAGGGCAATTGCAAGGAGTCAGTACACTGTTAAGGGCAAGACCTTAAGAGTGTTGCTGAGCAGACAGATCTTGGAGTTCACGTTCATTGCTCCTTGAAAGTGGCTACACAGGTCTACAAGGTGGTTAAGAAGGCTTATGGAATGCTTGCTTTTATTAGTCGAGGCATTGAATTCAAAAGTCAGGAGGTAATGTTGCAACTTTATAAAACTCTGGTATGGTGACATGTGAAGATTTGAATACAGTTTTGGTTGCCTCACTATAGGAACGATGTTGGAGCTTTGGAGAGGGTGCAGAAGAGGTTTACCAGGATGCTGCCTGGTTTAGAGGGCATGTGCTATCATGAGAGCATGGGTAAACTTGGGTTGTTTTCTTGCAGCACCGGAGGCTGAGGGGAGACCTAATAGAGGTTTATAAGATTGAGAGGCACAGATAGAGTGGCAGGGAGTATCTGTTTCCCAGGATTAAAATGTCTAATACCAGAGGCCATGCATTGAAGGTGAGAGGGGGTGGTTCAAGAGGGATGTGAGGGGTAATTTTTTACCCTGAAAGTAGTGGATGCCTGGAATGTGCTGCTTGGTAGAGGCAAACACATTAGAGACTTTAAGAGACATTTGGATAGGCACATGGTTGGAAAGAAAATGGAGGGATATGGACATGATGTAGGTGGGAGGGATTAGTCTGGGAGCTTTTGATTTGCTTTTTAACAGGCTTGGCACAACATTGTGAGCCGTTTGGCCTGTTCCTGTGCTGTTCTGTTCCACTCGCAGCCCTCCCGGAATTCCCCTGTGGCTAGGCAGGACATGGAGATATTGGTCAAAGCTCCATAAATCAGATCTTAATAACCAGGGGAATATCTCATCAAGCCCTGAGGAGTTATCTACTTTAATATCTTTTTTTACTCAACTCTACCTCCTCCTTTATCTCAAACTGCCCTGGCATGTTAGAATGCTCCACACTGATCTATTTTCCACAACCTCCTCCTTGCTAAATACTGACACGGCATACATCCAAACACATGTTCTCTCCTTTCCCCACGAGTGGTCCTACCCTCTCCCTTGTCATCGCCTTGCTATTGATGAATGTATAGAATATGGCCCTCTTGGTTCCCTTAATCCCTCTTGAGTTCTTTTCGGGCTTCTTTATATTCCTCGAGGGTCTGTTTGATTTCTGCTTGCTAAACGTTCCTTCTTGTTTAACTTCACCAGCTGTGTTCTCCTCGGCACTGAAAGGCTACCAATCCTATCGCGTGATATTCACCCATTCTGATGTTACAGGCTGATGTCAAGACACCAAATAATTGCATCAGAACTCACACATGAAAATTGGCTGTCATTAGGAAGATAACTCACGTGGAAATCCTTGCTGCTTCATCAACTTTTTTTTGGAAAGTACCTTCATGGCCTGGGGAGAAAAGGTATTTCTGTTACCAACAAGGGCTTTTACCTAAAACATCATCTAAATTTCTGTTGAACACGAGTAAAGAGATAATATCAAGGAATTAGGCTTAACAGATTCACAAAATCTATAGAGTAAATAGCAGAGCAGAATTGCTTGGATCATATTTCAAGGATGAAACTTATTCTGGTCAAAAAAGTCCACGGGATTGTGAAGTTCTAGTCATAGTCATAGTCATAGTCATACTTTATTGATCCCGGGGGAGATTGGTTTTCATTACAGTTGCTTTATAAATAATAAATAGTAATAGAACTATAAATAGTTAAATAGTAATATGTAAATTGTGCCAGGAAATAAGTCCAGGACCAGCCTTTTGGCTCAGGATGTCTGACCCTCCAAGGGAGGAGTTGTAAAGTTTGATGGCCACAGGCAGGAATGACTTCCTATGACGCTCAGTGCTGCATCTCGGTGGGATCAGTCTCTGGCTGAATGTACTCCTGTGCCCACCCAGTCCATTATGTAGTGGATGGGGGACATTAACCAAGATGGCATGCAACTTAGACAGCATCCTCTTTTCAGACACCACTGTGAGAGAGTCCAGTTCCATCCCCACAACATCACTGGCCTTATGAATGAGTTTGTTAATTCTGTTGGTGTCTGCTACCCTCAGCCTGCTGCCCCAGCACACAACAGCAAACATGATCGCACTGGCCACCACAGACTCGTAGAACATCCTCAGCATCGTCCAGCAGATGTTAAAGGACCACAGTCTCCTCAGGAAATAGAGACGGCTCTGACCCTTCTTGTAGACAGCCTCAGTGTTCTTTGACCAGTCCAGTTTATTGTCAATTCGTATCCCCAGGTATTTGTAATCCTCCACCATGTCCACACTGATCCCCTGGATGGAAACAGGGGCCACCGGTACCTTAGCTCTCCTTAGGTCTACCACCAGCTCCTTAATCTTTTTCACATTAAGCTGCAGATAATTCTGCTCACACCATGTGACAAAGTTTCCTACCATAGCCCTGTACTCAGCCTCATCTTCCTTGTTGATGCATCCAACTATGGCAGAGTCATCAGAAAACTTCTGAAGATGACCAGACTCTGTGCAGTAGTTGAAGTCCGAGGTGTAAATGGTGAAGAGAAAGGGAGACAAGACAGTCCCCTGTGGAGTCCCAGTGCTGCTGGTCACTCTGTCGGACACACAGTGTTGCAAGCACACGTACTATGGTCTGCCAGTCAGGTAATCAAGAATCCATGATACCAGGGAAGCATCCACCTGCATTGCTGTCAGCTTCTCCCCCAGCAGAGCAGGGCGGATGGTGTTGAACGTACTGGAGAAGTCAAAAAACATGACCCTCACAGTGCTCGCTGGCTTGTCCAGGTGGGCATAGACACGGTTCAGCAGGAAGACGATGGTATCCTCAACTCCTAGTCGGGGCTGGTAGGCGAACTGGAGGGGATCTAAGTGTGGCTTGACCATAGGCTGGAGCAGCTCCAGAACAAGTCTCTCCAGGGTCTTCATGATGTGGGAGGTCAATGCCACCGGTCTGTAGTCATTGAGGCTGCTGGGGCGCGGTGTCTTCGGCACAGGGACGAGGCAGGACGTCTTCCACAGCACAGGAACCCTCCGGAGCCTCAGGCTCAGGTTGAATACATGGCGAAGTACTCCACATGGCTGAGAGGCACAGGCTTTGAGCACCCTGGTACTGACACCATCCGGTCCTGCAGCCTTGCTTGGGTTGAGACGTTTCAGCTGTCTTCTCACCTGTAGAGCTGTTTCGTGTGGGGAAGTGGTATAGTCATGAGAGCAGGGTGGGGGACTGTAAGGAGGGGTAGGAGGGGAGAGTGGAATATGTGTTGGTTGGGGGCCGACAGAAGATGGCTCATGTGGGGGATGGGCAGGGGCCACACTGTCAAATCTGTTAAAGAACAGGTTAAGTTCATTGGCCCTGTCCACACTGCCTTCTGCTCCTCTGTTGCTAGTCTGCCCACACACTGCCATGTTCTTGGGGTCACAGGGCAAGGTGTGAGACCCAGGATGCAGGGAGAGCCCTGACAACATCAGACCTTCCCAGCAAGGGCAGCAGTTTGTCAAGGAGTGAAACAAAACAGGATTCACAGCAAGAGTCTGGAACCTGTTCCTTATTTCATGGGACTACCCAAAGCAGGATGGTGATTGCAAAGGTCTATCACTCTAACCTCATCACGTATCATTGTTTTGAATTATCTACCCTAAACTCGTCAACAAAGGGAACAATGGTTCTACAAATAGACCTGGTCTCTCTCGTGATTAACTACTTCTGTTAACTGGCGATTCATGAACTACTCCTGAAATTCGCTGTCCTGGATCATGGGACAGGAGGTCCGGGAAGGAAGACAAGTGGGGGGGGAGGGAACCCAGAAGATGGGCAAGGGGTATATTCAGAGGGAAGGAGGGAGAAAAAGGAGAGTGAGAGAAAGAATGTGTGTATATAAATAAATAACAGATGGGGTACGAGGGGGAGGTGGGGCATTAGCGGAAGTTAGAGAAGTCGATGTTCATGTCATCAGGTTGGAGGCTACCCAGACGGAATATAAGGTGTTGTTCCTCCAACCTGAGTGTGGCTTCATCTTTACAGTAGAGGAGGCCGTGGATCCTGATGGCATGAACATCAACTTCTCTAACTTCCGCTAATGCCCCACCTCCCCCTCGTACCCCATCTGTTATTTATTTATATACACACATTCTTTCTCTCACTCTCCTTTTTCTCCCTCTGAATATACCCCTTGCCCATCCTCTGGGTCCTCCCTTGTCTTTCTTCCCGGACCTCCTGTCCCATGATCCTCTCGTATCCCTTTTGCCTATCACCTGTCCAGCTCTTGGCTCCATTCCTCCCCCTCCTGTCTTCTCCTACCATTTTGGATCTCCCCCTCCCCCTCCAACTTTCAAATCCCTTACTCACTCTTCCTTCAGTTAGTCCTGACGAAGGGTCTCGGCCTGAAACGTCGATTGCACCTCTTCCTACAGATGCTGCCTGGCCTGCTGCGTTCACCAGCAACTTTGATGTGTGTTGCTTGAATTTCCAGCATCTGCAGAATTCCTGTTGTTTAAGGATTCTAACAAGTTGCCTGAGGATTTCAGAAACTTCAGTATGCAAATCATTTCCACAGAGAAAAAAAATCTTATGTCAGCTCAAATACTTTCCCAACTAGTTTGTTCTGTTCAGAGAGTTAGTGTTTGATGCTCAGCATTAATGAGAGGTTATAATCACAGTAAACACAAAGAAATCTACTGACTTGGTATCAAACCCTCCTGCAACCTCGAGGACAGTGAGGAAATGGTTGGAGGAGGCTTATGAGGCACTCCAGGGTTGTTTTGAGGTGACAGACTGGCAGGCACTCTGTGAGCCACATGGAGAGGATATTGATGGGCTCACAGAGTGCATCACTGATTACATCAACTTCTGTGTGGACTGCAATGTTCCGACAAGAACTGTCCTTTGTTATTCAAATAACAAGCCACGGGTGACAAAGGACATTTAGGACATCCTGAACGCTAAAAAGAGGGTGTTTAGAGATAGAAATAGGGAGGAGCTGAGGATAATACAGAGGGACCTGAAAGCCAGGATCAGGGAGGCTAAAGACAGGTACAGGAGGAAGCTTGAATGGAAACTCCAGCAGAACAACATGAGAGAGGTCTGGAGCGGGATGAGGACCATCACTGGGTTCCGGCAAACTAGCAACAGAGGAGCTGAAAGCAGTGCGGACAGGGCCAATGAACTTAACCTGTTTTTTAACAGATTGGACATTGTGGCCCCTGCCCATCCCCCACGAGCCATCTGTTGTCGGCCCCCAACCATCACATATTCCACTCTCCCCTCCTACCCCTCCTCACAGTCCCCCACCCTGCTCTCATGACTATACCCCTTCCCCACACAAAACTACCACAGTGGGCTTCACAGCTGAACAGGTGAGAAGACAGCTGAAACGTCTCAACCCAAGCAAGGCTGCAGGACCGGATGGTGTCAGTACCAGGGTGCTCAAAGCCTCTGCCCCTCAGCTATGTGGAGTACTTTGCCATGTCTTCAACCTGAGCCTGAGGCTCCGGAGGGGTCCTGCACTGTGGAAGACGTCCTGCCTTGTCCCTGTGCCGAAGACGCTGCGCCCCAGCAGCCTCAATGCCTACAGACCTGTGGCATTGACCTCCCACATCATGAAGACCCTGGAGAGACTTGTTCTGGAGCTGCTCCAGCCTATGGTCAGGCCACACTTAGAGCCCCTCCAGTTCGCCTACCAGCCCCGACTAGGAGTTGAGGATGCCATCGTCTACCTGCTGAACCATGTCTACACCCACCTGGACAAGCCAGCGAGCACTGTGAAGGTCATGTTTTTTGACTTCTCCAGTGCATTCAACACCATCTGCCCTGCTCTGCTGGGGGAGAAGCTGACAGCGATGCAGGTGGATGCTTCCCTGGTATCATGGATTCTTGATTACCTGACTGGCAGACCATAGTACGTGTGCTTGCAACACTGTATGTCCGACAGAGTGATCAGCAGCACTGGAGCTCCACAGGGGACTGCCTTGTCTCTCTTTCTCTTCACCATTTACACCTTGGACTTCAACTACTGCACAGAGTCTTGTCATCTTCAGAAGTTTTCTGATGACTCTGCCATAGCTGGATGCATCAGCAAGAGAGATGAGGCTGAGTATAGGGCTACGGTAGGAAACTTTGTCACATGGTGTGAGCAGAATTATCTGCAGCTTAATGTGAAAAAGACTAAGGAGCTGGTGGTAGACCTGAGGAGAGCTAAGGTACCGGTGTCCCCTGTTTCCATCCAGGGGGTCAGTGTGGACATGGTGCAGGATTACAAATACCTGGGGATACGAATTGACAATAAACTGGACTGGTCAAAGAACACTGAGGCTGTCTACAAGAAGGGTCAGAGCTGTCTCTATTTCCTGAGGAGACTGGGGTCCTTTAACATCTGCCGGACGATGCTGTGGATGTTCTACGAGTCTGTGGTGGCCAGTGCGATCACGTTTGCTGTTGTGTGCTGGGGCAGCAGGCTGAGGGTAACAGACACCAACAGAATCAACAAACTCATTCGTAAGGCCAGTGATATTGTGGGGATGGAACTGGACTCTCTGACAGTGGTGTCTGAAAAGAGGATGCTGTCCAAGTTGCATGCCATCTTGGACAATGTCTCCCATCCACTACATAATGTACTGGGTGGGCACAGGAGTACATTCAGCCAGAGACTCATTCCACCGAGATGCAGCACTGAGCATCATAGGAAGTCATTCCTGCCTGTGGCCATCAAACTTTACAACTCCTCCCTTGGAGGGTCAGACATCCTGAGCCAAAAGGCTGGTCCTGGACTTATTTCCTGGCATAATTTACATATTACTATTTAACTATTTACGGTTCTATTACTATTTATTATTTATGGTGCAACTGTAACGAAAACCAATTTGCCCCGGGATCATTAAAGTATGACTATGACTATGACTATGACATACTCAGCATCCTCAGAGTCTGCGGATCCACAGACAATATTCTCATGTCCACAGCATTGATCCAGGTGGTCCGTTCTGAGGTTGTTCTATCCTACTAGACAAAGGTATGTTGTATCGACCCCTCTCTACTGCTGGGAAGATCACTCAACACCCTCCACTTCAGGAACAGAAACGTATCTCCAGTTTACTCACATAATGCTTGTCATCATTCTCGTTGTAGGCCAGCTTCACAACACCATAGGACCCCTGTCAACAAACCAAAGTTCAGGTTAGTCATCCAATGAAATCCTCAGGGGTAGAGGAAGGACATGTAGAAATGTGTAAACCCCAGCCCCGTTTTTCAGTTCTAGGAATTCGAGTTCCACAGTCCTGTTCCAGACCGAAACATTGGACAGCATGAGCTGAGATTGGGATTGAGTGTCCCCAAACTTCTTGTCGGTGGGATTTAGGATTAAGCCCACTCGGGAAGTTCTTGGAGACAAGCTCTTGTACAATAGGTACTGGGGCGGCAGAGTGGCGTAGCGGTCAGCACAACACTTTGCACTACCAACAATCTGGGTTCAATTCCCGCCACTGTCTGTAAGGAGTTTGCATGTTTTCCTCATGACTGTGTGGGTTTCCTCTGGGTGCTCCGGTTTCCTCCCAAAATCCAAAGATAGACCAATTGGTTGGTTAATCGGTCTTTGTAAATTGTCCCGTGATGAGGCTATGCTTGAATCGGGAGATTTCTGGGTGGTGCGGCTTGAAGGGCCGGGAGGGCTATTCCGCTCTGTACCTCAGTAAATAACTAAACAAACAAAGTGCTGGAGGAACTCAGCAGGTTAGGCCACATCTACAGAAAGGAATAAACAGTCAATGTTTTGGGCTGAGAGACTTCATCAGGACTGGAAAAGAAGGGGGAAGAAGCCAGAATAAGAAGATAGGGAAGAGAAGTGGTACAAGCTAGACGATGTTGTTCCCACTCTGGCTCCCCCCCTTGCTTCTTCTCGTGGTCCTCAGGATCTGTCGAGGGAAGACGGTCTCTGGCCCTCAGGTTCTGTCGAGGGAAGACAGTCTCTGGTGGTCCTCAGGATCTGTCGAGGGAAGACAGTCTCTGGCCCTCAGGTTCTGTCGAGGCAAGACAGTCTCTGGTGGTCCTCAGGATCTGTCGAGGGAAGACGGTCTCTGGTAGTCCTCAGGTTCTGTCCAGGGAAGACAGTCTCTGGTGGTCCTCAGGATCTGTCCAGGGAAGACAGTCTCTGGTGGTCCTCAGGATCTGTCCAGGGAAGACAGTCTCTGGTGGTCCTCAGGATCTGTCCAGGGAAGACAGTCTCTGGTGGTCCTCAGGTTCTGTCCCGGGAAGACAGTCTCTGGTGGTCCTCAGGCTCTGTCCAGGGAAGACAGTCTCTGGTGGTCCTCAGGCTCTGTCCAGGGAAGACAGTCGCTGGTGGTCCTCAGGATCTGTCCAGGGAAGACGGTCTCTGGTGGTCCTCAGGATCTGTCGAGGGAAGACGGTCTCTGGTGGTCCTCAGGTTCTGTCGAGGGAAGACAGTCTCTGGTGGTCCTCAGGTTCTGTCGAGGGAAGACAGTCTCTGGTGGTCCTCAGGTTCTGTCCCGGGAAGACAGTCTCTGGTGGTCCTCAGGCTCTGTCCAGGGAAGACAGTCTCTGGTGGTCCTCAGGCTCTGTCCAGGGAAGACAGTCGCTGGTGGTCCTCAGGATCTGTCCAGGGAAGACGGTCTCTGGTGGTCCTCAGGATCTGTCGAGGGAAGACGGTCTCTGGTGGTCCTCAGGTTCTGTTGAGGGAAGACAGTCTCTGATCCTCAGGTTCTGTTGAGGGAAGACCGTCTCTGGCCCCGCCAAACACGTGAGATTGAGGTGTAAGCCTCCCCCCTGAAACCCCCTGTCTGTGTGGACGCTGCGTGACTTGTTACCCTGTTACAAATCAGTACCGTGAAATAACAGACAGTACACCATATATAATTAAACAATTTAGCTTTAAAATTCTTAATTTGACTAAAGGGTTAGTAAGGAAAAAGCAAAAAAAAAGAAAGTGGCGCGTCTTTTTAATGTAACAGTCTAATGTGCACAAGTTGGAGCTCACGGTTTCCCCTTCGCCAATCCTCCATCGATTTCCCTGGGCTCAGTTGACTCCCGGCCCCACTCCAAGTCCACCCCCATGACCTCTCCTCTCCGGCATCTTCCCTCTCCATCTCTCACCGAACAAAAGACCCAGATCACAGCACACAGCACGAAAATACACTCCCTTCATTGGAAAGTACCCATTATCTCTAACCATAGCCCAAACACTGCTTCTACAGAAAGACCATTACATTAGCAGTGAAACCTTTCCCGGGGTGTTACACTCTCATCTCCTCCTGTTCATGTACTCATGCCTACAGGGGGAGGGTTGAGCCCAGTGAACTCCCATGTCACACTATTCCATAGGCCATTAGCTTGCTCTGCTGCCTCCCCACCTCCTCCGAGCTTGAGCAGTTCCAACTCTGAACAAAAGGAGAACCTTATTAGGCCCTGGGAAAAGACAGAGAGGCACCATAAACCATCTCCTGCGGAGACTTGGGATGGGCTTGTATTACCTTTCCAATCTCAGTCTTCAACTTATATTGGTTCAAACGCATGGAGTCCTAGAGAGAAAAGAGAACAAAAGTTAATGGTGTTTATCTTGGACTTCTGCATTTTAGCAGAAGAAAACAAGACCAATCAATTTACTGCTGTTCAGCCCACACCTGTACTAGAGAAACTCGCAAAATACGCTGGAAGAACTCCGCAGGTCGGGCAGCATCCGTGGAAACGAACAGTCAAGGTTTCGGGCGAAGACCCTTTGTCAGGACTGAAGAGGAGGGGGCAAGGCCCTGTACTACCTGTTAGATCATTGAATGTTAATCTGTTTGGAATCTTCAAAACTGAAAGATGAAAGCAACACACACAAAACGCTGGAGAAACTCAGCATACCAGGCAGCATCTGTGGAAAAGATGGAAGACCAGCTTTACTTCTAAACTATGATGGAATGGAATGACGTTTGCGGATTTCCTCTGCCTGTCCAGAACGTTAAACAGGCCGCTGTTACTGATCCTCGACTATATCTCACAGGCACGCAGAAGAAATGTTGTAAAACACCAATAATCTAGTAACCGATTCTTCTGAAATCTAAACACGAGGAATTCTGCAGATACTGGAAATTCAAGCAACACACATCAAAGTTGCTGGTGAACGCAGCAGGCCAGGCAGCATCTCTAGGATCTCAGTCCTGACGAAGGGTCTCGGCCGGAAACGTCGACTGTACCTCTTCCTAGAGATGCTGCCTGGCCTGCTGCGTTCACCAGCAACTTTGATGTGTGCTGCTTCTGAAATCTAAATGGCTCGCCAATATTCCCTCAAAGCTCTCGGGGGCCCTGTTTCCCACACTCCTTTTAAATTCACTAGGCCTCCACTGCCCGCACTTCCGCGCTGTGTTTACAGAGAATGGTGCGAAAAACAAAAATAAAACATCCCGTGAGTGCCAGCTCTGTGGGCGAAAATGCCTTGTTAATGAGAGAGGTCAGAGGGAAGTAGCCAGACTGGTTCAAGCTGAGAGGAAGGTGACAGTAATTCAAACAACCAGGCGTTACAACAGCGGTGTGTGGGCGAGCATCTCCGAACACACAACACGGCAAAACCTCGCAGCGCAACACCACACCGGGTTCCACTTGTGACTACTGAGTGCAAGCAGGGGTAACATCCAACAGACCAGAAAATCTGTTGCTATGGCACCAAAGCCCAGAGGAGTTTCAGCGTTCTAGCGTAATTGCCAAACAAGGGAGTGTGTTAAAAAGAAAACCTACTCCTTAAACTAACGGATGGCTTCGCACTGCGCTGGCCGAGGAAGGACGTTCGAAACTCCTGTGTCAGCTGAGGTGTCCCCCCAACTTCTCTCTGGCTGTTGACTGGGTTTCCTGGGCGACACAATGCCCACGGCACAATAACTTTTCTTTGTTCACCTGCCCGCCACTCATTGCCGGTATGTCGGAAATGCTGATCGAAACACCCGTTCTAAATTGCAGAGAGCGTAGCGCTAGTTTACATAGCTCCCCGCAGAATCCAGGTAATTCATTTGGGTACTGCCTCCAGGGCGTCGTATGTTACAGAGTCCGGGACGGCTCTGTACTACAGGTACAGTCAGCCTGGGCTTTTCTAGTCACCAATACACTCGCGTTCAACTGAATTTCTCTTTTATAATTAAGGAATCTGGGTGACCCATTGGCCTGTCCGATCTCCCTGTTCAGGGCAAGTTCCGGATCAGTAACGAACTAATGTCTGGGAACATCGAGCCAAAAGAGTGAACCGCCTGACCCCCGCTCTGTACAAAAGCAAACAGCAACTTACCATTTACAAGTTTGCGGTGAATGCCCTGGTACGAGTGTTGGAACCGGCAAAACTACCCGGCGTGGGGAGCACAAGCCCCGCCCCGCCTGCACAAAACCCCACCCACAACTACTTTGTAGCAGCAGCGGCGAGAAGTTTGATATCCTGTTGACAAGGAGTGCAGTTTAGCTGGCTAACAATGGCAGACATTTAACTGCCCCCTCCTTCCCAAAGGAGGTTTATTCAGTGATTCCAGGGTCACATCATTACAATACGACAGTGTTTCATGATTCACACTATTTACAGTCAATTTACAACACGGCCATCTCCATCCAGAAAGCACACGAGCCGCCGTGGGACCCAGGGTCCCAGAAACCCGGCACAGGTACCGTTTGCGCCTTTTTTCCTGGGACACCCGGGCACCGGCATAACCCCGGAAGAGGGCAGGCAATCGGCTTGGGCAGAAACCTCCGCCTGGACACATGAATGGCCACACTAGCCAGGCCCGGGAGCAAACCGACCAGGCGATCCCCCGAAAGACCCGCCCCTCCCGCCAAGATTGGGAGCACGGGGCCGAAGTGCAGCCAGAACTTGAGGAGCAGCCCCTTCAGATACTCCGATTGTGGCCGCAACCTTTCACACTCCGTATCTACCTGTTACCTCGACTCTTCCCGGGATGGGAAATGCCAGGCGGCTGGGAGTCAGCAGGAAGACGATTCTCACTGACATTGTTACATTTGTACGCCTCTGTGCATCGGGGACCTTTTCACCCCAGCTCCCCAATGTAAAAGTGGATTCCTATATCAAGCGACCTTCATGGGGGTGGGGGTACTGCTGGAGGAGGAATGGGGGGAGGAGGGGAAAGTGGGAAAGAAAAGGAGGGATGGAATGAGAGAAAGAGGAGCAGATAGAGAGAAAAAGTGAATTGCGGTTAGAGTTAAAGAGAAGGTGGGAAAGTAGGGTTTCCGCTGACTGCTGAGTTTTTAATTTGGATTCTGCTACCTTCTGGCTTATTGTATTCTTTCTGAATGTTAACTAGATTTTTAACTGGTGGCGTTCAGCTGTCCGACGCATTTTCAATGGGGTTCAGATTTTTCACAACGGGTACAGGTGTCCGCTGGGACTTTATACAAAAAGGTTCAGCTAACTGCCGGGGTTTTACATGTTTAGATTCAGCCGCTTTCTGGGCTCTTTCCCCACAGTGCGCACAGCGAGCTACCTGCTGGATTTTTACATCTTGCGTAAGAGCTGAGTTCTATCTCCACCGGCCCCTCCCCAGTGTCTTCCGCTGCTTGTTGGGACCTTACATATTGGCAACTGACCAGCAGTGCGACTGTTGTGAATTGGTGCCGATTGTCAAATGTTCAATATCAGGCAATGAGGTCTGCCCTGGCGAATACGGTTTTTGTTCCCGAGTCCCACTCCGAACTTGGTTAGTCAGTCCTGAAACCATCAATCTGATTTTGGCGCTAAACTCTCTGGCCATCATTTACCACTTTCTTTCCCAAAGCTCAAACATTCATTCCCGCTGAAGTAACCGGTCAGCCCCGTGTGTTTCAATCACATCTGGTACAGTAATACATTTAAGAAAGAAATCACGTGGCTTCCAGCAGTCCAACGAATTGGACTGCTTTCGAATTCGGCGAAGGATTACCAAAAAAATTGATGACAGCGAAAATGAAGTACGGGAGCAAATCAGTGGGGACCATTAAAACCCAAAGCGCAGGAGCTTCTGTGCATCAGTCAATTGGAAACGAGTAGCAAATGGCAAAGTTGGCTCACGTACAGACAGGAAACAGGCTGTTTATAGTGGAGGATAAGGAAGTGCCAGAACAATTAAACAAAGATTGTGTGCCTGTCTTCAAAGAGAAGGCAGAAGGATTGGAGAAGTGAGAGGTTAGGGCGGGTGATGTAAAAGGAATAGGACTGGGGAAGTGACCAAACCCGACAACCGATGACCCCGAGACTTGATGATCGATATGGTAAGAGATCCAAGAGAGACCATACACGCAGTGGCTACCATTTTCCAAAATGATTAAAATCCTGCAGACCAGCAGGAAGCCAATCTGATCTGACTAGTTTAAAAAAGGGAGAAGTGAAAAAGCAGGGGACCCCTGACCAGGAGCAACACACACAAAATGCGAAACCTGGGGTCCACATATCTCTCCGTTAATGGTAGAGGTCCATGGCATAAAAAAGGTTGGGAACCCTTAACAGAGGAACTCACAGGAAGGAATCTCACATCTATGAAGGAGAACGAGTAGACGGTATTTCCTGATGAGACCCTTTATCTAGACTTGTTGGAGTCTTCTTCCAGATCTGTTAGCCTGACATTGTTGGTTGAGAAAATGCTGAAATCTATAATACAGGAAGTAAGCTTAAGGAAACAGCAATAGATACAATGTGAATTTATGAAATCATCTCTGATAATCTAAAAGGACGCCCCTCTAATCTGTGGCTGCGTCCTCTGGTCTTCGACTCTCCCAACATTGGAAACATCTTCTCCACATCCACTCCATTGAGGTCCTTCACCATTCCACATGTTTCAATGAGGTCACTTTTCATCCTACTGAATTCCAGTCAATACAGGCCCAGTGACATCAGACATTCCTCAACATTCTTCATCTGACAAGCCGTTCAAACCTGGAATCATTTTCATGAACATTTTCTGGAACCTCTCCAGTTACACCTAATCCTTTCTCAGACAAGGGGCCAAAACTGCTCACAATATTCCGAGTGAGGCCTCACCAGTGCTTTATAAAGCTCAACATTACATCATTGCTTTTATATTCTAGACCTCTTGAAACGAAAGCTAATACTGCATTTGTCTTCCTGACCACAGACTCAACCTGCACATTAATCTTTAGGGAATCCTGCATAAGGACTCAAGTCCCTTTTTGCCTCTGTTTTTTTGTATTTTCTCTCCTTAACAATTGACCCCAACATCTTCCCAACCACTGAGGTCAGACTAACTGGCCTATAGTTTCCAGCTTTCTGGAACTATTCCAGAATCTAGTGATTCTTGAAAGATTATTACTAATGCCTCCACAATCTCTTCAGCCACCTCTTTCAGAACCCTGCAGTGTACATTCTGGCCCAGGAAACTCATCTACCTTCAGACCTTTCAGTTTCCCGAGAACTTTCTCTCTAATAATGGTAACTTCACACACTTCATGACCCCTGACACCCAGAACTTCTACCATATTGCTGATGTCTTCCACAAATGATGCAAAATACTTATTCAGTTCATCTGCCATCTCCTTATCTCCCATTACTACCTCCCCAGCATCATTTTCCAGTGGTCGGTCCAATATCCACTCTCACCTCTCTTTTACACTTAACATAGTTACACCTTTCTTTACCCTCAGCTCTACCCATAAAGCCTCACTGGACAAGTTCTCCAGTCTGTCCTGACTGAGCACTGCCCTGACATTTTCCCTTTCTAGCACGCTACCCCTCGCCTTTAATCCCTCCCATTCTAAAGCAACGGAACCCTGGAATATTGATTTGCCAGTTCTACTCCCTCCTGCAACCAGGTTTCACTAATGGCTACAACGTCCTATTTCGAAGTGCTGAGCTCATCTGTCTTTCCCTCAACATTCCTTGTTTGAAATAAACGTATTTTAGAATATTAGTCCCATCATGCTCAACCTTTTGATTCCTGACCTTGTCTGCAGGCTTAGCAACATTTTTCACCACAACCACTTCTCTACCTGCTCTGGCGCTCTGGTCCCTCCTCCCCTGCAACTCTAGATTAAACCCCACCTGGCAGTACCAGCAAACCTTCCCCCCGGGGTATTAGTCTGCCTCCAGTTCGGGCAAACTGTCTCTTCCGTTACAGGTCCCACCTTCCCTGGAAGAGAGCCCAATGATCCAAAACTCTGAAGCCCTCCCTCCTGATACCAACTCCTTAGTCATGTGTTAAACCGAATGATCTGCCTGTTTCTGGCCTCACTAGCATGTGACATGGGTAGCAATCCTGAGATCCCAACCCTGGAGGTCCTGTCCTTTCATCAGCACCCAACTGCCTGAACTTGCTTTGCAGGACCTCGTCACCCGTCCTACCCATGTCATTGGTAATGACACAGGCCACAACCTCTGGCTGCTCACCCTTCCATTTAAGAAGGCTGCAGACACGATCTGAGCTATCACTGACCCTGGCACCCAGGAGGCAACAAACCATCTGGAAATCTCGTTCTCATCGACAGAGCATCCTTTCTGATCCCCGAACTAACGAATCCCCTATCACCACAGCTTGCCTCTTCTCCCCCGTTCCCTTCTGAGCCACAGATCCAGACTCAGTGCCTGGGACCTGCTCGCTGCAGCTTCTCCCTGGTAGGTTGTTCCCCAAACCCACCCCCCTCCCCCCACGACAGTATCCAAAGCAGTGTACATCATTGAGGGGACTCTGCACTGATTGCCTATTCTCCTTTCCTCTCCTGACAATCACCCAGGTACCTGCCTCCTGCAACTTAGGGGTGACCACCTCCCTGTAATTCCTATCTACTGCATCTCCTCCTCATTCTCCTACAAGAGCCGAAGATCAGCGAGCTGCATCTCCAGTTCCTACACGGTCCCTAAGGGGCTACAGCTCAGTGCACTTCGTGCAGACATAGTTATCAGGGAGACTGGAGGTCTCCCAGAGTTCCCACATCTCACACAAGGAACATACCACTAACTCTGGACCCATTCACAGTGCACGAGCTACGTGTTAACAGAGAAAAAAAAATGTGTAGAAACTTACTTAGGATGGCCGCCTACATGTGCCCAAGCCTGTCGAGCCAAAGCCAAAGCCAAACCACTCTAACTCTGGCCCACTCCAACAATGTCTGCTCTGCTTACACATCCTTTCTTTTTATTGGCTCATATAAAACTCACTCTTGACGAGACTTGCAATTTTCGAATGGATACCACCCTATAAGATGTCACTCTCTCACTCACTTCTTACAGCAGTATTGTTAGTTACCCAGGTAAGTGTGAAGTGGTTCATTTTGGCAGGTCAAATATGATGGCAGAATATAGTATTAATGGTAAGACTCTTGGCAGTGTGGAGGATCAGAGGGATCTTGGGGTCCGAGTCCATAAGACACTCAACGCAGCTGCGCAGGTTGACTCTGTGGTTAAGAAGGCATACAGTGCTCTGGTCTTCATCAATCGTGGAATTGAATTTAGGAGCCGAGAGGTAATGTTGCGGCTATATAAGACCCTGGTCAGACCACACTTGGTGTATTGTGCTCAGTTCTGGTCACCTCACTACAGGAAGGATGTGGAAGCCATAGAAAGGGTGCAGAGGAGATTTACAAGGATGGTGCCTGGATTGGGGAGCATGCCTTATGAGAATAGGTTGAGTGAACTTGGCCTTTTCTCCTTGGAGTGACGGAGGATGAGAGGTGACCTGACAGCGGTGTATAAGATGATGAGAGGCATTGATCGTGTAGATAGTCAGAGGTTTTTTCCCAGGGCTGAAATGGCTGCCACAAGAGGACACAGGTTTAAGGTGCTGGGGAGTAGGTACAGAGGAGATGTCAGGGGTAAGTTTTTTTACTCAAAGAGTGGTGAGTGCGTGGAATGGGCTGCCGGCGACAGTGGTGGAGGCGGATACGATAGGGTCTTTTAAGAGACTTTTAGATAGGTACATGGAGCTTAGTAAAATAGAGGGCAATAGGTAAGTCAAGTAATTTCTAAGGTAGGGACATGTTTGGCACAACTCTGTGGGCTGAACAGCCTGTATTGTGCTGTAGATTTTCTATGTTTCTTCGTAAGATTGTTCAATGAAAAGGTTTCTTTTATAATGCCTGAGGTAGCTGATCTTGGAAAAAGCTTCAGAAACTCTCCACAGCTCAGCTGATGGTCAAAGTCTGACCGATGTTTGTGAGCTCTTTATTGTGGGGTGCACTTATTTCCAACCTTTAGTGAACAGCTTGTTCAGTTTGATGAGGTGGTCTTCAATGCCCTGTTACCTTCACTACAGCTCAGCTTGACAAAGTGGTCTTCAATGCCCTGTTATCTTCACTACAGCTCAGCTTGACAAAGTGGTCTTCAATGCCCTGTTATCTTCACTACAGCTCAGTTTGATGAGGTGGTCTTCAATGCCCTGGTACCTTCACTACAGCTCAGCTTGACAAGGTGGTCTTCAATGCCCAGGTATCTTCACTACAGTTCAATTTGATGAAGTGGTCTTCAATGCCCAGGTATCTTCACTACAGTTCAATTTGATGAGGTGGTCTTCAATTCCCTGGTACCTTCACTGCAGCTCAGCTTGGCGAAGTGGTCTTCACTGCCCTGGTACCTTCACTACAGCTCATTTTCCCTGTATGTCAGCCCCATGTATTGTCTGCTTCTATTTCCTCACTAATCTGTCATCCGATTCATTGACACCAGCTCCTCCTTGTCCCTCCCTCTCCATTCAAACTACTTTATACAGAGGCCCACGAACTGGCGTAGCAGTGCGCTGCTGCAGTAAGAGCCACTGCCTCTCAGTTTCAGTTTCAACTGTGACCTCGAAAGCTGCAAGTGTGCGCTGTCCACACTCTCTGCTCCCCCTCCAAATCATGGGAATTTCCTTTGGGTGCTCCAGTTTCCTCCTACACCCAAAGCTGTGTGGGTTTGTGGGTTAACTGGCTGAGTAAGTTATTCTGAGTGAGATGGTGTGGGGAAGGATCGAGGGAAGTTGATGGGAAAGTGGGTGTGAGTAGAGGATTGCTGTAACTGAGTGTTTGACGTTTGGTGTGGACACAGAACACCAAAGCACCTGTTTTCACGCTGTGAGACCGTGACTCAGTGTTTCTCCATTGGCTGGACAATGTAACTACATCATAAAGTAACAATTCCCCAGAAATTAATCCCAGCTCATCGGTAGCATGACCATAGGGATTGGAAATTCTGGGCTGATCGATACTTTGGAAGGAAGGGGTGATGTGTTGATCAAATACTGTTATGGTGGGTGGATGAGCAGGGTCTGCACTCTCTTCGTTGACTTGTTCTCCACCCAGATTTCCTCTCCACTCTTCTGTCTTCCCTCTGCCTTCCCCTGACCTCAGCTTCCTTTGCTTCTCCATAGTATTTGTCTTTCATTTTACTGAAACTTCATCTTCCCTCCCTGCCTACTCAGGTATTAAAGCACTGGAGGAACAGGGCAATGGTGATGGAACTGAATAAGCACTTTGTGTCAGTCTTCATGGTGAAAACACAAGCAACATCCCAGAGGTCCCATGAGTAGGAGAATCTAGGATCTGAGGGCACAGCCTCAGAATAAAGAGGCATCCCCTTAAAACTGAGATGAGGAGGTATTTCCTCAGCAGGAGGGTGATGAATTTGTTACCACAGAGGGCTGCGGACGCCAAGACATTTAAGGCAGAGATTGATACTGTCTTAATTGGGAAGGGGGTTAAGGATTGCAGGGAGAAGGCAGGAGAATGGGACTGAGAGCAAAAAAAAAAAAATCAGCCATGATTGAATGTCACAGCAACTCAAAGTTCAAAGTACATTTATTATCAAAGTATGTATACAACCTTGAGATTTGTCCGCTTACAGGCAGCCCCTAAACAAAAAAACCCAATAGAACCCATTAAGAGAAAGACCGTCAAACACCCAATCTGCAGGAAAAAAAAAGAAACCGTACAAACAATAAAAGTAAGCAAATAACTTCTGGAATTGAAGTTCCTGAAGATGAGTCCAGAGCCATGAAGCCAGTCACAGCCGACCCAGCCACGGCCTCAGTTCAGACAAGCAAATCTCGCAGAGTAGTGAGCTGAATACCAGCCCGCCCCTCACTTCTGGCCCCAACACCCTGACCTTTTCAATCCGGCCCAGCGTTTAAATCAGCCAAACAGCAGGTCGATCCTCGCCCTTGGACCCAGTCCTGCCACTTTGATACGTTCTCTGGCCCAGTATCCACTGCGACAAAAGACCAAGTTATCAGATGCCGATAACAGAGACAATGGGGAAACATTCAAAATGCTACTATAACAGACGAGAGAGATTAACAAAAAGAGACACAGTTCCGAGTATTGTCAGACCGGTTGCTTTGAACCTGAACTGTTTGAAGTTTGATGGACAGGCGATACCCCAGCAGGGGGATAAAAGGAACAGGTTCGCTAAGGCAAGGGACACACCACGACATAACAAGACCCTGGAAGTGGTCCCCACAAGTTGGTGGGAGTTTTGGAGGTCTGGTCACAGGACCGACCATAGACGCACAGGGTGAAAAGGTACGATAGGCGGGAACCTGGTGTGTGTGTCCGCCCTTGCCTGGGTGCCGGGTTCACCACAGAAGAACGATCGTATCCAGAACGGAGGGGTCACAGTCGGTGACCTCAGAAGACATTACAAAGGGCTCGTCCGAAAGCTAACTGCGAGGAATATCAAAGGTCTGTTTGAATCCGATTTGAATATCATCATTTGCTCTCTCTCTCTCTCCCCAACGGCACAACAGCGATTACTGCGAACTGAACTGAACTCTGCGTCACTTGAGACTGACCATTTTACCCCTAGACTGTGATAGAACTTGATTGATCCTATTATCCTAGTTCTGTGTACATGTGTGTTTTATCATTGCTAACCTGTTGCACTTATATCCTTACTATTAGAGTACTGTGTTACTTATTTCTTTAATAAAACTTTCTTAGTTCCAGTAATCCAGACTCCAACTAAGTGGTCCATTTCTGCTGGTTTGGCAACCCAGTTATGGGGTACGTAACACCACCACTACGATTCAATCCCAATCCTTCCTTTTCAGTTCACCCGGGTGCTTAAGTTGGTCAAACATCAGCTTGTTCCTTGCTCTCGGGTCCGAGCCCCTCCACCTCGACATTGCCTCATCCTGGTTCTGCTGCTTCGAATCCCCCAGAAGTCCGCTCCAGCAGCCAAACATTGGCTCATTCCCCACTCTCAGGCCCAGGCCTCACTGCCTTGATTCAACACCTACACACCATGGTGTAACCGTCCTGCAGCTTCGAGACTTCAGATCACACCGCAAAGATGCCAGATCATAAGCTCAACCCCAAAACAGCAGTTACAGGCTATTGATTGCAGTGATCATTTTTGAGAAAAAGTGTGATTAGTAAAGTAATGAGTAGTTGTTTTTGCTGTGTTTTACCAGCCCCATCTTAAACTCAGTCGGCCAAATGCCCTAGTTCTGCACCGAGATCTTATCATCTTGTTTCTTATGGCACATCAGGAGGCCATTCAGTTCCTGTTAAACAATCCCACCAGCCTCATTCTCCTATCCTCTGCACCCATCAGAATTGGCAATGAGTACAGACATTAGGTACCCAAAATACAAACAGGAAGTGCTGGAAACACTCAGCTGGTCAGACAGCAGCTGTGGAGAGATAAACAGAGCTGACAGTTCAGACCATAGATTTTTTGGATCTTTAATCTCTCTGCACATTGATATCCTGACCTGCTGAGTGTCTCCTGTATTTTGTTTTTATTACGCAATTTCTCTGCACTTCCTCTTAGACCTGACACAGGGCCCAGTCTGCAACATCCGTCCTCTGGAGATGCCCCCATGCTACTGCCTGATTTCCGTGACTCGGTTCCAGATTCCACTGGAATAAGGACAATGTGTTCAACCACATTCCAACCAGTCTACAAATCAACACAAGGCACCTGTTAGTTGGAAGTCTTCCATAAGAGGGCCTCCATTCGCAATTATCAGTAAAGGAAAATCTAAAACTGAACTTGTTTTCCCTTTCCTCCTCTGTCAAGAGCCTTTGCACTGAAGGGTTAACAACTGCTTTCTCTCTCCACAGATGCTGCCAGACCTGTTGGGTTTCCTGTCTTTATATAATAAATAGTTGGGCCACCGAGCTTGCAGCAACATTCAACCTTAGGGCTGGTACCAGACCCACCCTTCACTTCCACATCCAAAACAGTCTTCCAGTATTTAGCCGATCGGCTCCCTTGAAACTCTTACATTTCAATATACACTTCTCATTTTTCTCTAAACTACAAGGAATATTTCTTTAACTCAGAGGGCAATCACCAACTATTGGTAACTGGTCAAGTCAAGTTTCACTGGATCTTTCTTAAAGGAACTTTATTGGCCTTGGTTAGGAAATCAAAAACACATTCAGTACTTCAGATAAGTTTCACCTTGCTTTTGTGTAAATGGAATAACACTTCTAGCCTCACATACTATAATTTATGTCTACCATTTCCTTTTTGTAATTCTTACTGCAACTGCACACAGCTTTCTGTGCTCTGTGTTTGAGGACAACAGTGTCAACATTCAAAGAAAGATTCTGCTTTCCTACTTTTCGAACTCTCAGTTGGCCACATGATGATTCTGTCTGGCCTGCACATTCTTCATAACTTACTTTTCCTCTTACTCTGCTCAGTCAGCAAGCTGTGAGATATCTGAAAACTTCCTGTTACACATACCTGGGCTTTCAGCTGGTGATCAGCAGAGACCACCACTTCCCTAGCAATCGCAGCTCAACCACCAGCAGCAGTGAAGCGTGTGCTGTTGGCCACACTTTGCATTAGTAAAAAAGATCACATACCAACTATCTCAGATATACTGATCCTCAGCGGGGGAACAGTGGGATAGGTGGATGGGCCAACTGCCATAAACTTCAGCAACACCCGAGGCTTCCTCAAGCCTAAAGTTGTGGACCCGATTGGGCCCCGAGTCTGTGATCTGTGATCAGGCGGGGGCAGGAGGTTGGGGAACTTTGTCAGTTGGGGTCCCCCCTGAAGGAGTCACATAGTCACTGGGCTGACTGGAAGAGTAGCAGGGATGGGAAGACAAGAGAGAGCTGTGCTGCAGACCGAAGGAGGATTAGAGAGTTGAAAGGCATGGAGCCTTTCAGAGTAGGTATGGGAGTTGCCGCAGTGGGATTCTAGCCCACTGCCTGTGGTTGTCCTTTGGGGACTGTGTCTAACTGGCACTACACCAGCGTAGCACTTAGTGCAGAGCTATTACAGCTCGAGGCATTACTAGAGTTCAGAGTTCAATTCTGGCACCGTCTGTGAGGAATATTTATGTCCTCCCCACGGAATGCAAAGATTTTCCCAGGTGCTTTGGTTTCCTGCCACAGTACAAAGGTGCACTGTGTATATTGTCCGGTGAGTCAAGGCAGGGTTATCAGGGGTGGCTTGGCTCGAACAGCCTTGTCCACATGATATCGCTAAATAAATAACATCAAGAAATTATTCATCCTAGCACAGGATTGTACGGGAATGTTCTGCTCCGGACAAAGACAGTACATTAAACATATAATAAATAATTCATCCTAGGACAGGATTGTACGGGAATGCCTTGCTGCAGACAAGGACAATACATTAAACACACAATAAATAATTCATCCCAGGGCACTCCCAGGACAGGATTGTACGGGAATGTCCTGCTCCGTACAAGGACAGCACATCAAACACACAATAACTAATTCATCCCAGGGCAAGATTGTACGGGAATCTCCTGCTCCAGACAAAGACAGTACATTAAACGTACAATAAATAATTCATCGCAGGACAGGATTGTATAGGAATGCCCTGCTCCAGACAAGGACAATACATTAAACACACAATAAATAATTCATCCCAGGACACTCCCAGGACAGGATTGCACAGGAAAGCCCTGTTCTGGACAAGGACAGTACATTAAACATACAATAAATAGTTCGTCCCAGGACACTCCCAGGGCAAGATTGCACTGGCTCTGCTGAAGTGAACAGGTCGCTTGTTTACGAGCCATTCACCTGTTTGGTGACTGATCTTCAGTTCCAGTCCGCTGTACTGAACATAGCCAAGGTACTCGGAGACACTGCACTAAAAGCGGCCCCTCTCCGCACTGAGTTCATGCCGATCAGGCCCACTGCTCCGACACGAAACCCACACTCTCATCGGCACTGCTGGATCCCACCACTCACGGCAAGCCAGCGTCATCATCCTGCACACGGTGAGGTGTGACTACTTGCCCACAGGCAGGTAGGTTCAGGCAGCACACAGAATACAGATTATACAGAAATACCCACACATCAGGAGCCAAATAACCCACCGACCCACGCGTCCTGGGGACGTGGGAGGGGACGGGGGCATGCAGACTCCACACAGACAGCCCCAGGTCAGGATTGAACCGGTGTCTCTGGCACTGTGAGGCAGTAACTCTGCCAGTTATAAATTCATTTTATACCCTGCCCTCAGGCTCGTAGAAACAGGGTGAGTGACTGGCATAGGTGAGGAGGGAGAGACCGGGAACAAAGCACATACAGATTTCTCCTTGCCCCGTTATTCCTGCGTATCTAGTGCTGATCAGCATGACACCAGGGGATCCTGAGCCAGCAGGTACCAGCACTACCCCACCACATTTCAAGGATCCTTGCTGCTGTTACAGACTACTTGCAACGCTGGTGGCCACTGCAGCAGAGAGAAGCTTGCATGGCCTCCATCCCTCCCTGGGCACCACTCCACCCAGCCCAGACCACACCCTCCTCAGTCCCTGAGCACCCAAAAGCAGGCTGAGCTGTCCCAGTGCCCTCTGTACCTCCCACATTCGAATCCCAGTTTCTAAAGATCGTACTGGAACGTCAGTCCAGATCAGGTGCTGACATTTCTGGAGAGAGGCTTGAACCCACAACCCACAGCCTCTGTGTAACTAACAAGTCTCAGCTGGGCAGTAGACTGGTGCCCAGTAGGCCATGGAGTTACTAATTTGCTTCAGATCACCGGAGGAGAGAAGGAAAAAGGCACGCGTAAAGTAGCAGTGACAGATAAACGAAGGAAATGATCACAGTACGAGCTCCCAATATCACACCAGAAAAGTGTTACCTCTGACTGATCCATGCTGCAGTTTCACCAGCGAAATCCAGGACAACATCACACATTGTCCACACCCCATCAGTCTTTGTCGAGGAGTGAGCGGGGAAATCCCTCGTCTCTGTGCCTTAGGCAGCAACTGCCCGCAAAGGCTCAACTGCAGGACCAACCAACACCGACTTGTGCTGAAACTCTGCTACATTAGCAGCTGAGAAACAGTTTGATTATCTGATCTCCATCTGCTGCACTCCCGGTCACTGGGCAACCTGACATGACTTCCGCCTGAGCCAGCTCATCCACCTCCTGAGGAAGAGGAAGTAGAACAGTTTGGCTCATTAACTGTTCGGGGGCAGGGAGAACCAGAATTGAAATGGATGCGTGCTGAGCTGCAGGCACTCAAAAGCAGTTAATATTTAATGGTTAGATTAAACAGAAAGCACTTTCTTCCGAGGGAGTGCCTCTCATGCCATCAGAAAATGACTTGCAAAAAGGATGAAGAAACGGACTTCCTGTTGAAACAAGGGAAACTGGAGAAATCTTTCACCATCAGGTGATATTTTTTACACTTACAGTCACAGAGCACTACAGTACAGAAACAGGCCCTTTGGCCCATCTAGTTCATGCTGAAGTATTAATATCCTTGTCCCATCAAACAGCACCCTGACTATAGCCCTCCAAACACCTCCCATCCAGGTACCCATCCAAATTTCTCTTAAATGTTGAAATCAAAGCCACATCCACCACCTGCACTGGAAGCTCGTACCACACTCTCACCACCTTCTGAGTGAAGAAATTCCCTCTCAAGTTCCCCTTAAATATTTCACCATTAACCCATGACCTCTCGTTCTAGTCTCACCCAATCTCAGTGATAAAAGCCTGCTTGGATTTACCCTGTCTATACCCCTCATAATTCTGTAGGCCTCCATCAAATCTCCCCTTGTTCTTCTACACTCCAAACCTATTCAACCTTTCCCTATAACTCGGGGTCCTCAAATCCTGCAACATCCTGGTAAATTTTCTCTGGACCTTTTCAATTTTATTTACATCTTTCCTGTAAGTAGGTGACCAAGACTGCACCCAATACTCCAAATTAGGCCTCACCAGCATCTTATGCACCCTCAACATAACATCCCAACTCCTGTATGCAATACTTTGATTTACAAAGGCCTATATGCCAAAAGCTTTTTTTTACAACTCTATCTACAGCACCTGTTCTACCACTTTCAAGGAATTATATGTATTCCCAGACCCCTTTGTTCTCCAAAGGGATGTGAGTCCCTTAGAATACCTACCAAAACTTGCCCAATACTGATGTCACGGCTAAGGACATTTTAAGTATCACTGCTACAGTTTCTGCACAAACCTCCTACAGGATCCAAGGAAAAAGCTTGTCGTGTACCAGAGATTTATCCACTCTCACTTACCTCAAAACAGCAAAAGCCTCACCCTCTAATCTGTATACAGTCATCACCTCAAATCACCATCAAGGATTTTGATCAGGCTTGTTTGAAGATATCCCTTTCTAATGACCAGCAACATATAACCCGTAGCATCAGAGGTCCTAGCAGACGAGACCACTGTTATGCTAAGATAAGGACTCGTCTGAATGAATATACCATGGCTGTCACAGAATTTATAAAAACAGTTGTAGACTGGTGTAACCCCACTAAATCACTCAGAGTCTTCCCCCATCAGAAGCCCTGGATGAACCATGAGATCCACAATCTTCTGAGCGCCAGGTCAGAGGCGTCCAAGTCTGCTGACCAAGATAGGTACAAGAGGTCCAGGTACGATCTCCAGAAAGCTATCTCACAAGTGAAGTGGCAATTCCAGACTAACTGTGGATTAATGAAGGAGGCTTGACAGTTGTGGCAAGACTTGAATGATATCACCTTTTCTAAAGTAAAACCAAATGACATGGGCAACAACAGGGCTTCACCTTCTATGCTTGCTCTAACCATCAAAACATGGATGAACTATCATGAATTTCCACAACCCCTACTGATTTCAGTCTCTGAGGCCGACATGCGAGCAGCCTACAGGAGGGTGACCCCATGAGAAACATCCGGCCCAGATGGAGAACCTGGCCAAGTACTAAAGACCTGTGCTGATCAACTGGCCGGAGTGCTCACTGCGATCTTTAACCTCTCGCGTCGGCAGTCTGAGGTACCCACCTGCTTCAAGCAGGCTTCAATTATACTGGTGCCTTAGGAGAAAGTTGTAATCTGCCTCAATGACTACCATCCAGTAGCACTTACATCCACTGTGATGAAGTGTTCTGAGAGGTCGGTGATGAAGCATATCAACTCCTGCCTGAGAATCAATTTGGATCCGCTCCAATTTGCCTGCAGATGCCATCTCATTGGCCCTTCACTCAACTTGAGAACATTGGGCCAGTAAAGATACGTACATTAAGATGTTCTCTATTGACTACAACTTGGTATTCAATACCATCATCACCTCAAAATTAATCAATATGCTTCAAGACCTTTGTTTTGATTCCTCCTTGTGCAATTGGATCCTCAATTTCCTCACTTGTGGACCCCAGTCAGTTCAGATTGCAACAACATCTCTTCCACAATCTCCATCAGCACAGGTGCACTACCAGGCTGTGTGGTTAGCCCCCTGCTCTACTCGCTCAACACTTGAGACTGTGTGGCTAAGCACAGCTCCAATACCATTTTCAAGTTTGCTGTGACACCACTGTGGTACGCTGAATCGAAGGTGGTGAGGAATCAGCATATGGGAGAGAGAGATTGAAAATCTTGCTGAGGGGTGCCACAAAAAACAACCTCTTACCCAATGTCAGCAAGACCAAGGAGCTGATTATTGACTTTGGGAGGAGCAAACCGGAGGTCCATGGGCCAGTTATCAGAGGATCAGAGGTAGAGACGTACATTCCTTGATACTATAATTTCTGTGGAACCTGTCCCGGGCCCAGCATGCAAGTGTAATTACAAAGAAAGCACAGGAGTACATCTACTTCCTTATGAGTTTGTGAAGATTTGGAATGACATCTAAAACTTTGACAAACTTCTGCGGATGTGTGGTGGAGAGTGCATTGTAGTCTGGTATGGAAACACCAACAGAAAATTCCCCAAAAGGTAATGGATAATGCCCAGTCCATCACAGGGAAAGCCGTCCTCACCACTGAGCACATCTACACGGAGAGTTGTCACAGGAGAGCAGCATCTGGTATCAGGTCATGGTCTCTTCTCGCTACTGCCATCAGGAAGGTGGTACAGGAGCCTCTGGATTCTCACCACCAGGTTCAGAAACATTATCGCTCCTCAACCATCAGGCTTGAGCCAAAGGGGATAACTTTACTCAACTGTTCCCACAACCTATGGACTCACTTTCAAGGACTCTTAGACAATAGACAATAGGTGCAGGAGTAGGCCATTTGGCCCTTCAAGCCAGCACCACCATTCACTGTGATCATGGCTGATCATCCACAATCAGTATCCAGTTCCTGCCTTATTCCCATAACCTTTGATTCCACTATCTTTAAGAGCTCTATCCATCTCTTTCTTGAAAGCATCCAGAGACTTGGCCTCCACAACCTTCTGGGGCAGAGCATTCCATATATCCACCAATCTCTAGGTGAAAAAATTTTTCCTCAACTCCGTTCTAAATGGCCTACTCCTTATTCTTAGACTATGGCCTCTGGTTCTGGACTCACCCATCAGCGGGAACATGCTTCCTGCCTCCAGCATGTCCAATCCCTTAATAATCTTATATGTTTCAATAAGATCCCTTCTCAGCCTTCTAAATTCCAGAGTATACAAGCCCAGTCACTCCAATCTTTCAATATATGACAGTCCTGCCATCCCGGGAATTAACCTTGTGAACCTACACTGCACTCCCTCAATAGCAAGAATGTCCTTCCTCAAACTTAGAGACCAAAACTGCACACAGTACTCCAGGTGTGGTCTCACCAGGGCCCTGTACAGCTGCAGAAGGACCTCTTTGCTCTTATACTCAATTCTCCTTGTTATGAAGGCCAGCATGCCATTAGCTTTCTTCACTGCCTGCTGTACCTACATGCTTGCTTTCAGTGACTGATGTACAAGAACATCTAGATCTTGTTGTACTTCCCCTTTTCCTAACTTGACTCCATTTAGATAATAATCTGCCTTCCTGTTCTTACCACCAAAGTGGATAAACTCACATCTATCCACATTAAACTGCATCTGCCATGCATCTGCCCACTCACCCAGCCTGTCCAAGTCACCCTGCGTTCCCATAACATCCTCCTCACATTTCACACCGCCACCCAGCTTTGTGTCATCTGCAAATTTGCTAATGTTACTTTTAATTCTCTCATCTAAATCATTAATATATATTGTAAACAGCTGCGGTCCCAGCACTGAACCCTGCGGTACCCCACTGGTCATCGCCTGCCATTCCAAAAGGGACCCGTTAATCACTACTCTTTGTTTTCTGTCAGCCAGCCAATTTTCAATCCATGTCAGTACTCTACCCCCAATACCATGTGCCCTAATTTTGCCCACTAATCTCCTATGTGGGACTTTATCAAAGGCTTTCTGAAAGTCCAGGTACACTACATCCACTGGCTCTCCCTTGTCCATTTTCATAGTTACATCCTCAAAAAATTCCAGAAGATTAGTCAAGCACAATTTCCCCTTCGTAAATCCATGCAGACTCGGACCAATCCTGTTACTGCTATCCAGATGTGTCGTAATTTCATCTTTTATAATTGACTCCAGCATCTTTCCCACCACCGACGTCAGGCTAACCAGTCTATAATTCCTTGTTTTCACTCTTCCTCCCTTCTTGAAGAGAGGGACAACCACCCTCCAATCCACAGGAACTGATCCTGAATCTATAGAGCATTGGAAAATGATTACCAATGCGTCCACAATATCTAAAGCCACCTCCTTAAGTACCCTGGGATGCAGACCATCAGGTCCCGGGGACTTATCAGCCTTCAGACCCAACAGTCTATCCAACACCATTTCCTGCCTAATATAACTTTCCTTCAGTTCATCCATTACCCTAGGTCCTTTGGCCACTATTATATCTCTTCATCTCATGTTCTCAATATTTATTGCTTACTTATTTAATCAGTATTGTTTCCACATAACTGAAGACATCACGTGGTCTGTACACACCAGCTGTGAGGTGAAAAAGGCACAACAGCCCCTCTTTCACCTCAGAAGTTTGCTATGGGTCCCCAAATCCTAAGAACTTTCTACAGGGGAACGACTGAGAGCATCCTGACTGGCTGCATCACTGCCTGATACGGGAACTGTACTTCCCTCAATCGCAGGACTCTGCAGAGAGTGGTGCGGACAGCCCAGCGCATCTGTAGATGTGAACTTCCCACTATTCAGGACATTTTCAAAGACCAGTTTATGAAAAGGGCCCAAAGGATCATTGGGGACCCGAGTCACCCCAACCACAAACTGTTCCAGCTGCTACCATCCGAGAAATGGTATCGCAGCATAATAGCCAGGACCAACAGGCTCTGGGACAGCTTCTTCCACCAGGCCATCAGATTGATTAATTCATGCTGATTTGATTTGAGTGTTACATTGACTGTTCTATTTATTATGAATTACTACGATTGCACATTTAGACGGAGACATAACGTAAAGACTTTTACTCCTCATATATGTGAAGGATATAAGAAATCAAGTCAATTCAATCATCTATTTTGTCCCTTGCTAACTTTTGGGAGTCTCCTTCCCCAAGTTTGCTTTCTTTTCACCCTCCTGATTTCCTGTTAAGTGTTCTCTTGCATTTCTTATGTACTTCAAGTACCCTATTTGCTCCTTCCTGCCTGTACCCGAAGTACACTTCCTTTTTCTTAACTAGGGCCTCAATCTCTCAACAATGAAGGTAGATGAAACCAGTTATCTTTGCGTTTTATTCTGACAAGCACATACAAGCTTTGTACTCTCAAACTTTCCTTTTGAAGGCCTCCCACTTACCAACTACACCTTTGCCAGAAAACAGCCTGTCCCCATCCACACCTGCCAGGTGCTTTCTGATACCATCAAAATTGGCCATTCTCCAATTTAGAGTCTTAACCGGAGGACCAGATATATCCTTTTCCATAATTATCTTGAAATTAATGGCATAATGGCATCTGGTGGTGCGTGTTTTCAGACCTTTGTATTTTCTGCCTGATGGGAGAGGGGAGAGGAGAGAATGTCTGGGGTGGGTCATGTTATTCATTAACCTGGTGCTTTAGTGAGACAGTGGGAAGTGTAGACAGAGTCCACAGAGGGGAGGCTGGTTTCACTGATGTGCTGAGCTGTCTCCACAGCCCTCTGTAGCTACCTGCAGGCAACGCAGAGTGGCTGCCGTACCAAACCATCATGCATCCAGACTGAATGCCTTCAATAAAAATTGGTAGAGTCGATGGGGACATGCTAAATTTCTTCATCCTCCTGAGGAAGAAACATTGGTGAGTTTTCTTGGGTGTAACATTAGCGTGGTTGGACCAGGACAGGCTTTTGAGGAACTCAAAGCTCTCAATCTCAACACCACTGATGTGAACAGGAGTAAGTTCACCGACACCATACCCACCACCCTCTCTAGGAAGAGCTTGCCCTTCATGTCCTTTATAAATCTTTCTCTTCTCACATTAAACCTGCACCCTCTAGCCTTTTAGTTCCCCTTCCCTGGGAAAAGGACCATGTGTATTCCTCCTGTCCATGTCCCTCATTATTTTATAATGTCACGCCTCAGTCCAAGGAATACAGTCTTAGCCTGGCTAACCTCTCCCAATAACTCCATCCCTCAAGTCCTGACAGCATCCTCATAAATCTCCTCTGCAATCTTTCCAGCTATTGCAGAGTGACCAAAACTGAACACGATATTCCAAACGCAGCCTCACCAATATGTTGTGATGTCCCGGCTCCTATACTGATAATGGCTAGTATGCAGATGCCTCCTTCACCACCCTTAGGTGCTGCTTTCTGTGAAGGCTGGTCAACAAAGGGTTGGCAGCTACGCACAGCAGAGCTGTAACCTGGTTTAATGTTAAGGCTAATTTATAGTTCTGCATCAAATCTACGCTGTAGGTACGGCGTAGCCGCATACCCAATGCCGTAGCCTGATGCGCACCTCCCCAAAAATATAACTACGCGTCGCGGCGACGCAGACCGCAACAACTGGGATTGGTCCGCCTGGTAGCATCGCATTTCCTCCTACGCTGCAATAGCTTCCCATTGGGCGACTGAAGGGCAGGGAAGGAACTCTGGCTGCAATGTTTCTCATAAAGCTTTACAGACCTCCGAAATTATGGAGGACCCTGTGCTCGACACCAGTTTGTAGCTAGCTGCTACAGCATGTTGACTTCCACCTGAAGCTAAAACTCGAATGGTGATTGCCAGTCTCAGAGTATACTGTGTGTACACTGATGCGAAATAAATGGTTGGAGGCAATGAACCAAATCATCAAGTCTACCTGCCGACATCCAAAAATATTTGAAATGCATTTCCTCGTCCATGTCTCTCAGTGGCCGGCCAAGCACAGAAAATTCACCCTCCTTCAGTTTCAGCCGCCATTGTTTGAAGTTTTGAGTTTCCTTGTGTTGAGTTTCAACACGAAGAAACTCAACACAGTGGCATAGAAACCCCACCGCCAAGTAGCGTTTTGGCGGTGAATTGCAGAGCGATGCAGACACATCAATGCACAAGTATAAATGCTCACAACGGCATAGCCTAGTTGCGTAGGCCACTACAATCAACCTTTACTCTCTGGGTATAAATCACCCCAGTTGTTTGTCACATTTGTCTTCCATCAATTTGAGAGCATGAGGGAACTGAATTAGTGTTAATGTCACAGGCGATGTATTCGGGTCCTAACAATAGGTAAATTCCAATGTTCAGACATCCTACGCTGTGTGAGGAACCACCCCTCTCTCAGGTGTGGAAAGAATATGCAAGGAACAGAGAGAGACTGACTGTAATTCACTCATGTACGGGGATCATACGCAGGTATTGCCTTACACTGTCCACTTCCACTGAGCACTGGATCTCCCAGTAATCTCCAGGTGTCTGAGGGCATTGTATCCAACAGCACAGGGCAGTGCTCGTGTATTCACAGACACTGAACAACCTCCCAGCACCATGGAGCTCGAGTGCCCACGGGCTGCCCCCAACAGAAAAATTAGGGGACAAAAATGAACCAGAAAGTATCACAAGCAGAGAGATTAAGAAAAATGAGTAAGTATTTTATAACTATGTTCAGGACAAGAGGCAAACTAGCAAAGAGAGAGGGGTGCATCATTCCCCTTTATTCTCCTCCCCCACCCACAAGCATGTACTCCTCCTACTCCTCCTCTCCCCTACTTTCCGACACTGGCTTCCATCCCTTAATGATGCTTTTGACAAGGTCCCAGGTGCACCAGGGAGACTGGAGCAATAGGCGAAAGCCCATAGGGTTGGTAACATGAATCCAAGCTTAGCTTGGTATTAGGAGCCAGAGTGTGCTGGTGCTGGGTTAGTTGTGTGACTGGAAGCCTGTGACCAGTGACACACCCAAGGATCAATGCTTCAACCTTTCCTGCATTAATAATTCAATATAAACGTAAGAGATATGATTAGTAAGTTTGTGGGCGAGACAACAATCGGTCGTGTTACTGACAATGAGAAGACTAATTGCAGGCTAAAGGATAGCGTACAAATCATTTAGTAAGATGGGCACAACCAACAATAACACACAAGATTGGAATTAGGCCATTCAGCCCATCAAATTTATTCCACTATTCCATCATGGCTGATTTATTATCCCTCTCAATCCCAATCTCCTGCCGTCTCCCTGGAATCTTTGACACCCTGACTAATTAAGATCCTATCAACCTCTGCTTTAAATGTACTCAGTGACCTGGCCTCCACAGCCGTGTGAATTTAATCCGTATACCTGCAAGGTGATGCACTTGGAGGTACAACAGGTATAAACCATACAGCATGATTGGTTATGAATGTGGAGGAACAGAGGGATCTCGGCGTACAATTCCAAGGATCTGGCACAATTCATCGAGATACTGAAAACGTGTATGATACTCGTCTTCATCAGACACAGGAAAGAATATACGAGCAGCAACACACACAAAACGCTGGCCAGCCAGCTTCTATGGAAAAGAGCAGAGTCGACGTTTTGGGCCGAGACCCTTCAGCAGGACTTGGGCGTGTTGCTGGGATTTCCAGCACCTGCAGGTTTTGTCTTGTTTGTGATTGAATGTATGAGCAGGAAGGTTACGGTATGACTTCATAAAACTTCGGTCAGGCCACGGCAGGAGCACTCTGTACAATAAATAATCTAACATGAAACTCCGTGGGTTCTGTAAGGGGAAAGGTATTGTCGACATCTCAGAGTGAAAGCCTGCCATCAGGAATCATCCTGTGCTTCCAAATGACTGCACAGGAGTGGGTACAGAAGAGACTCAGAGACAAGTGATGTACGTGACTGCCATAGCTGTCGTATCAAACATTACAACTTCAGATTGAAATGAGAAAATTGAGAATTCCACCCTCTACATCTCCGCCAACCAGTGGGAACCCTTCTGTACTAATCTCACCCCCCAGCACTTGGCCGTAGCCCCCACGGTCAACCAATTCAACTGCTCTTCTCGACTCAGCTTCCACCACTCCCTCTGACAGGTCCCGGTACTCACCCTGCCCGGGTGAAAAATATTCCCCTCAGATCCCCTCTGAATCTCTTACCCCTTACCCAAAACCTACTTCCTCGAGACTTATCCACCTCTGAGAAGGGGAAAGATTTCCTGAAGTCCACCCTGTCTGTACCCCAATAACTTTACGTACCTCAGTCACATCCCGGTAACCAGCTCTGCTTCGAGGGAAACGGACCCAGAGCCTCCTCAGTTTACGTTAGTGACATGGCTTTCGGACTCTGAAACGAACCCGCTGCCGGTTTGAGCATCGTGTGTGAATACCGCCAAAGTGAACTTGTGCCTTTTGTTCTCAGGTCGAGAGTGCAAGGCGTCTTGCTCTAGTGTCTGTTCCTGAACCAGCCTACCATTTTGTGCTGCATCTGCCAAGGCACATTCTCACAAGGAATAAAACAGACTCTACGCAAGTTACCCAACAATGGGCATTAGGGACAAAAGCCTAAAAGCACATACCTTGCCGAAGACAGCTTCTACCCCGCTGGTAAACATTATTAATTGTGATAAGTTGACTCTTGACCTCATAATCTGTGTTGTTATGATCTTGCACCTCAATGATCTGCACTGCACTTCCTCTGTGGCTGTTACACTTTACATTCTGAAATCTTTTTAGCTTGTTGTACCTCCACACACAAGACCGTAAGATATAGGAGCGGTTTTCAGCCATTTGGCCCATCTAGTCTGTACCACCATTTCATCTAGGCTGATCCTTTCCCCTCTCAGCCTTCTCTCCGTGTCCATTCACGCCCTGACCAATCAAGAGTCGATCAACCTCTGCCTTAAATATAGCCAATGACTTGGCCTCCACAGCCGCCTGTGGCGGTGAATTCCACAGATTCACCACCCTCTGGCTAAAGAAATTCCTCCTCACCTCTGTTCTAAATGAACGTCCCCCTATTCTGAGGCTGTGTCCTCTGGTCTTCAAAAATATCCTCTCCACATCCACTTTACCGAGGCCTTTCAACATGCATTGTGTAATGATTTGATTTGAATCTGAAGTATGCAAAACAAGCTTCTCACTGTACTTCGGTATATGTGACAAGAATAACCAATTCCAATAAAGATATGCTTTTTGGTAAATAGTAGGACGAAGGGTACATTCTGTACATCTGCCTAGCACTCACACACTGCCAAGATGTGGAACATCATGTAACAGCACACACATCCTAAACCATCTTTGGCTCTGCCCTCGAAACAGCGGCTTTGAAGGAGCAGCAAGTGCATTTAGAATCACAGGCAATGTGCAAGAACCGATAGCTCCCCTGGGGAAGAACGGCAGGATAGCTTTAGCACCCAAAACTAATGACTACATAGGTGCAAAATCTACACTGTCAGTGCATTTCACTCAACAGCAGATGGTGGCAAGTTATATATAATTCAAACAGAAGTGGTAAGAGCAGGGCAGACCTTTCAAACCTTCGAGCTGCCTCTGCCTTTTAACAAGCTTCTAGCTGATCTCCCACTTCAGTCCAATCTTCCTGCACTATTCCTATAATTTCATTCCTCCTACATCAAAAATCTATCTCAGTTTTGGATCAGTGGCTGAATCTCCTGAACCTTCAGTGGAGAGAATTCCCAATGTCCATTTCCTTCTGGGTGAGGAAAGTTTCATTCATTTCCATACAGTCTCAGTCTACCCCTTACATTGATTGAAGCCATGACTCCTTGGCCAAAGAGAACATGGTTCCAGCTCCGATGCCATCAAACCCTCCAAGACAATAGTCACATCAGTCACACTGACAACCCGGGGAAGTCACATGACCCGTGTTGGATGCTGATGACAAACAGTTTGAAAGAACCACCCTTCCAAAAATTTGCATTTCAAATTTATCACCAGTTCGACTTCCTGATTAGGAATGAATTCTGATACTAGCAAGTAGAGACAAGTTATTTTGGTGGGATAGAAAGTACAGTGAAAGAAGGCTGATCTTAATGTTTGACGCGCTGCTTTCTTGCTGAAGGTATAGGTGCCTCAAAGTCAGACCACCAGGTTCAAGGACAGTTATTACCCCTCAATCATCAGGCTCTTGAACAAAAGGGGATAACTACACTCATCTATTGAGATCTTCCTACAACCAGTGATCCCACTTTAATGACTCTTTACCGTGATAATTCATGCTCTCGTTATTTACTGCTATTTATTTATATTTGTGTTTTAACAGTCTGTTATTTTCTATGCTCTTGCTCTTTCGTTGCTCCTGGTTACGGTTACTATTCGAGAGAGTTTTGTCGAGTATGCCAACAGGAGGAAGAATCTGAACTGAACTGGCTTTATTATTTTAAAAACGCAAACAACTTTCAAATCTCTTACTCACTCTTCCTTCAGTTAGTCCTGACGAAGGGTCTCGGCCTGAAACGTCGACTGTACCTCTTCCTCGAGATGCTGCCTGGCCTGCTGCGTTCACCAGCAACTTTGATGTGTGTGACTTTATTATTTACATCCTTCACATACATGAGGAGTAGAAGTCTTTATGTTACATCTCCGTCTAGATGTGAAATGTGCAATTTATAGTAATTTATAATAAATAGCATGTACAACAGGACAGTCAATATAACATAGAAATACAGTTGCGTCAGCATGAGTTAATCAGACTGATGGCCTGGTGGAAGAAGCTGTCCCGGAGCCTGTTGATCCTGGCTTTTATGCTACTGTACTGTTTCCCAGATGGTAGCAGCTGGAATAGATTGTGATTGGGGTGACTCGGGTCCCCAGTGATCCTTCAGTACACCTGCCTTTGTAAATGGTGACATGTATGGACTCTGATAATAAGTTTTACTTTGAACTTTTTGTTATGAGCCCCTAATACCTCTTCCCTCCTGTGTTCTACGCCTGTAATTTAACATTGGATACACTGTAGGAATACAGAATCTGGGAAATCTGTGTGCTAAGTGAGGCCCAGTATTGAAAATTATATTTTGGATAATATTGTGTTAAATATGCTGGCTGGTGTTGCCTTTTATCGTTCAAAGTTTCCAGGTTTCAATTGTAAATGGTGTCAAAACAGCAGAGGTTTATTGCCCAAACTTTAAATTATGTGCAACAAGTAGATTTTGTTTACTAGTACGGCTAAATAGTCTTTAGGGTGCAGAAAATGTGGGATCAATGCTACATGGGATTAATAAACGTGGTGGGCCAAAGGGCCTGTTACTGGAGACAGATACCCTCTCTCATTTTTCTCAACTCTAAAGAACACATTCATTCTGCCCCAATGTGGAAGAACTGCCAGCTCAGGAACCTGTCTGGTGAACTTTCACTATATCACTTTCATGGAAGTGGGGGGGGGGGGGGGGGGATACAGTACATTACACAACTATGTATGATTTGACCATGTATGGTAGCACTAAACACTGTAGAGCCCAGGAACAGGACTGTCAGCCACGATTTTATGCAGAAATAATTCATCTACTGACACCTAATCCCTTTGGCCATCACACAGACCTCATCCCTCCATTCTCTGCACACTCATGTGCCCAAGGGCCTCCTAAACACCTCCATCATATCTACCTTCACAACCACACCTCGCAATCCACTGCTCTGTGTAAAAATTGCTTGCCGCGCACATTTCCTTTGAAGTCCCCCACCTCCCACCCTCACCTTAAATAAATGTCCTCTACTGTAGGACATTTTGTTCCTGGGGAAAAAAGATGCCAGCTGTCTATCTATGTCTCTCATTATCTTATAAATTTGTATCAGGTCTCCCCTCAGCCTCAACAACTCCGAAGATAACAGCCTAGGATTGTTCAACCTGTCCTTACCGGACACTCCCTCTAATCCAGGGAGCATCCTGGAAAACATCTTCTGCACCCTCTCCACAGCCATTTCCAATACTGGGGGCAACCAGAAATGAAGGAAATACTCCAGGTGCAGCCTAAATATTTTTTTATAAAGCTGTGGTATAACCTCCTGACTCTGGAACTCAATGCCTTGACCAATAAAAGCAAGCATGTCAAACACCCTCATTACTACTCTGTCAATTAGTACAGTGGCTTACAGGAGCTATAGTCTTGGAACACAAGATACCTCTGTATATCAGCACTGTTAAGGGTCCTGCTACTAACTGTAACACCTCACACTTGGCTGGGTTAAACTCCATCTGCCATCTTCCACCCATATCTGCAACTGATCCATATCTCACTGTATCCTTTGCTAGTCTTCTACACTATCCACAGCACCACCAACCTTTGTGTCATCTGCACACTTACTAACCCACCCATCCACATTTTCATCAAGTTACTGCAATGTCAAAAATAGTGGAACTCCCAGAACAGATCCCTGTGGAATATCACTTCTAGCCAGAATATATCCCATTGATCCCTATCCTCTGTCCTCTATAGTCAAGCCAATTCTGAATCCAAATGGCTAAGTCACCATGGACCTCAACCATCTTCATCTTCTGGATGAGCCTATCATGAGGGACCTTGTCAAATTTCTTTCTATAATCTATATAGACAACAGTCACAGCTCTACCTTCATCAATTACCTTTGTCACCTCCTTGAAAAAGTCAATCAAGTTGCTAAAATGACATGCCCCCCACAAAGCCATGCTGACTGCCCCCAGTTAGACCAAAGCTTCCAAATGCTCATAAATTCTATTCCTAAGAAACTTCTCCACACATTTTCCTACCATTGACATGAGACTCAATGGTCTATAGTTTACAGAATTATCCCCATTTCATCAGCAACTCGCCAGTCCACTGGGACCTTTCCTATAGCCAAAGAGGACACGAAAGTCTTGGCCAAAGCTCCCTGCAATCTCATCTCTTGCCTCTCTCAGTAACCTGGGGTATATGCCACCAAGCCCTGAGGACATATTGGCCTTAAGGCTCTTTGAGACACAAACCACCTCTTTCTTTATTGCAAGATGCCCTGACACGTCAGCACACTCCACACTTTCCCCACTACCCTCCATGTCCTTCTTGATAAATATTGAAGCAAAGTAGCCATTTAGGACAACCTCCTCCCCCAACCACATGTTCCCTCCTTTACCTTTGAGTGGTCCTACCCTCTCCCTAGTTACCCTCTTGCTCTTAATGTATGTGCTACATAGAATACCTTGCAGCTCTCTTCAGTCTTAGTTGCCAAAAAGTTTTCATGACCTTTTCTTGAGTTATTTTCTAGATTCTTTATAGAAACATAGAAACATAGAAAACAGGTACAGGAGTAGGCCATTCGGCCCTTCGAGCCTGCACCGCCATTCAGTATGATCATGGCTGATCATCCAACTCAGAACCCTGTACCAGCCTTCCCTCCATACCCGCTGATCCCTTTAGCCACAAGGGCCATATCTAACTCCCTCTTAAATATAGCCAATCAACTGGCCTCAACTGTTTCCTGTGGCAGAGAATTCCACAGATTCACCACTCTCTGTGTGAAGAAGTTTTTCCTGATCTCAGTCCTAAAAGGCTTCCCCTTTATCCTCAAACTGTGACCGCTCGTTCTGGACTTCCCCAACATCGGGAACAATCTTCCTGCATCTAGCCTGTCCAATCCCTTTAGGATTTTATATGTTTCAATAAGATCCCCCCTCAATCTTCTAAATTCCAATGAGTATAAGCCTAGTCAATCCAGTCTTTCATCATATGAAAGTCCTGCTATCCCAGGAATCAATCTGGTGAACCTTCTTTGTACTCCCTCTATGGCAAGAATGTCTTTCCTCAGATTAGGGGACCAAAACTGCACGCAATACTCCAGGCGTGGTCTCACCAAGGCCTTGTATTCCTCAAGGTCCCTGTTCAATTTCATCTTCCAATAATTAAAGTTCCATATAATTGTGGCAAGACATCTTTACTCTTGTATTCAATCATTAGTCTGCTTTCAACACACCATTTGCCTGCTACTCCTACGTGCCAGGTTCTTAGTGACTGGGTTGCAAGTTCACTCAAGTCCCTCCAAACATCAACATTTGTCGATCTGCCATTGTGTACAGATTACTCAGTGCTTCCGTTGAAGTGAACTGTGTTACCTTTTCTCTACACTGGTTCTTGCAGATTGTGGACTGCTGCCAGAAACACAAGGTTATGATAACAAGTGATTTTAACTTTCCACATATTGACTGGGACTCCCATACTGTAAAAGGACTAGATGGGATAGAGTTTGTCAAATGTGTACAGGAAAATTTCCATATTCTGTATGGGAGAGTGTGTGATACTTGATCTCCTATTAGGGAATGAGACAAGGCAGGTTACGGAATTTGTGCAGGGGAACACTTTACATCCAATGATCATAATGCTATTGATTTCAAAGTAAATATGTTAAAAGATAGGTCTGGTCCACAGGTTGAGATTCTAACTTGTAGAAAGGCCAATTTTGATGGTATCAGAAAGCACCTTGCAAGTGTGAATTGGGACAAAGGTGTTTCTGGCAAAGGTGTACTTGATAAGTGGGAGGATTTCAAAAGCGAAATTTTGATAATAAAAAGCTTGTATGTGCCTGTCAGAATACAAGGTAAGGATAACAAGTGTAGGGAAAGTTGGTTTGCAAGAGATATTGAGGCCCTGATCAAGAAACAAAAGGAAGTGCATAACAGGTATAGGCAGATAGAAACAAATGAGGTGCTTATGGAATACAAGAACAATTAAAAAATAAATCAGGAGGTCTAAAAGAAGGCATGAAGTTGCTCGAGCAAACAAGGTGAAGGAGAATTGTCCCACTGTTTCAAAAGTGCTCTAAAAATAAACCAGGAAATTATAGGCCTATGAACCTGACATCAATGTTGGAAAAGTCATGAAAGTTATTCCAAGGAACCGGATACGTGAGTATTTGGATAGATATGGACTGATTAGGGATAGTCAGCATGGCTTCTCATGTGGTAGTTCATGCCTAACCAATCTTGTAGAGTTTTTCTCGGAAGTTACCAGGAAAGTTGATGAAGGCAAGGCAGTGGATGTTGTCTTTTTCTTTTTAAATCTTTTTATTAATTATTATTGAAAATCAACAACAGAGAAAAATACATCAAAATAATCAAGATAACATATCCATATGTAGAATAAGAGTTAAACTATCAACCAGGCTGAACAGTATATCAATAATAATCAAAAAACAAAGTATTAAAGCTTAAGTATTAAAGTGGATGTTGTCTACATGGACTTCAGCAAGGCATTTGACGAGGTCCCTCATGGGAAGTTGGTTATGAAGGTTCAGTTGTTTGAATTCAAGATGAGGTAGTAAATTGGATTAGGCACTGGCTTTGTGGGCGAAGCCAGAGAGTGGTAGTAGATGTTTGCTTCTCTGACTGGAGACCAGTGACCAGTGGAGTGCTGCAGGGATCGGTGCTGGGTGCATTATTGTTTGTCACCTATATCAATGATCTGGATGTAAATCCAGTAAGATCCTTCAAGTAAGATGGTGACACGTGCAAATGCAGCAGCCTCTCGGGGGCCAATCAAAGGTGCTTTTTACTTTGTAAATTAGTATTTTTTTTAACCATCCAAAGACAATTCTCCTCCAAGAACTTCGAGTACTGCAGGGCTACTCCATCAGTGAGTTGCTCGTTGATCAGAGTAGATGGACTGGTCTCAGCTCGAGGTGCCAAAGGAGCCGGCCGGGATATCAGGAAAGGAGCTGGACCGGCTACAGGCCGTATTGCTACCCACTACTCGGAAGCATCGAAGTTGGTCCAATATAACCATGGGAGAGGTCTCGGACATTTCACTTGCTATCTCAAGACTCTGTTGGACAGTGATAATGGAAGCTGCCGCAGGCCTGTTACCCTGGTCTGGTGGAAGGGCAGATGACGTGGAAGCTGCATATCTCGGACTAGGCCCTCAAGCCTCGGGTGCTGGACAGTCGGTGCTACCCTCCCATATCCGAGCGATGGAATAACAGGCTGGATTGTGTGTATCTGCACATCACCGATTGCCAGAGATTGCTGCTCAGGGTTTTGGACTGTATAGTTTTTCTGTGAGTGCATGTGCTTCTTTGCTCACTAATTTGAATTACTTTACTATTTTGAATGTTTGCACCGTGGCCCCAAAGGATCGCTGACTCATTCAGCTGTGTCTACGTATGGTTTGAACGATACTTAAACCTGATTTGATCTGAATGTGGTTAACTGGATCAGAAAATTTGCCGATGACACCAATATTGGGGGCGTAGTGGACAGCAAAGTCCATCAGTGCTTAAAGATTTAGATAATATCTATGCACTTTCCCCGAATACTGATTTATTTAAACAAAGGGTGGAAATTCAATCACAATATAACCTGTTATTAACTCATCCCATTGAAGGATATTTGCTTAAGTTAAAGAGCCAATTTTATATGTTTGGAGATAAAAATAATAAACTGCTCGCATCTCAATTAAAAATGGCTGCAGCCAAAAGGCAAATCATGAAAATTCATAGGAAAGATGGTACCTTGGCTCAGGAATATGAAGAAATTAATACGATTTTTCAAGATTTTTATGCTGAACTTTATAAATCTCAATGTCCGTTACTGATTAAATTTAATGCAGTCAAGTGTGAGGTATTGTACTTTACCCAACGAGGGTAGGGCATTGAAGAGTTCTGTGGAACAAAGATCTGGGAATACAGGTTCATAATTCATTGAATGCAGAATCACAGGTAGATAGGGTCGTAAAGAAAGCTTTTAGCACATTGCCCTTCAAAAATCAATATACTGAGTACAGGAGTTGGGATGTTATGTTGAAGATTAAAAGACAATGGTGTGGGCCAGATTTGGAGTATTGTGTGCAGTTTTGGTCACCTACCTACAGGAAAGATGTAAATAAGGTTGAAAGAGTACAGAGGAAATTTACAAGGATGTTGCTGGGTCTGGAGAACCCGAGTTTATATGGATAGATGGATAGGTTCGGACTTCATTCCTTGGAATGCAGAAGATTGGAGGGAGATTTGATAGAGATAGACAAAATTAAGAGGGGTATAGATAGGGTAAATGCAAGCAGGTTTTCCCACTGATATTGGGTGGGACTACACCTCGAAGTCATGGGTTAAGAGTGAAAGGTGAAAAGCTAGGGGAACATAAGGGAAACTTCTTCATGCAGAGGGTCATGTGGAACAAGCTGCCAGCTCAAGTGGTTCATGCCAGCTCAATTTCAATGATTAAGGGAAGTTTGGATGGGTACATGGATGGTAGGGGTGTGGAGGGCTATGGCCTGAATGCAGGTTGATGGGAGTAAACAGTTTAAATAGTTCAGCATGGATTAAATGTGCTGTACTTTTCTATGACTCTACCCCTGAAGTGTTTCATCACAAAGAAAGCAACAGAAACAGCCAATCACGGTTTTAATTTCAACAAAATATAACATTTCTGATCTTGAACAAGATCTATAATCACACATCCTTAAAACATGCCTCTCAAGGCAACTTTCAAAACAGTTCTCAATTAAATTGATCAAAATCTCTGGTTGTAATACTCATTTACGTGAACAAAGAGTTGAGGGCGAATACCTTCTCAAGGCACTGTAGCTGTAGGATTCGTGCATTCTGTCCATCTTGGTAGACTTTATTTTTCAATCTCATCTTCTCCTCCTAACCCTTAACCCCCTACCAATCAAGAATCTATCAATCTCTGCCTTAAATATTCCCAATGGCCTGGCCTCCATAGCCCTCTGTGGCAATGAATTCCACAAATTCATCATTCTCTGGCTGAAGAAATTACTCCTCATCACAGTTCCAAAGGGACATTCCTTTATTTTGAAGCTGTGCCCTCAGATCCTAGGCTCTCCTACTAATGGGAACATCCTCCCCACAAGTATTCAGCAGGTTTCAATGACACTTCACCCATCTTTCTAAACTCCATTGAGATATCAAACTCTTCAAATATTACAGCCTTTCATTCCTGGATTATTCTTCTCTGGACCCTCTCTTATACCAACACATCTTTCCTAGGATATATGGCCATCTTTTGTTTTCTTTAATTGTGCTCTTCCTTGTAAACATTATACGTATTTAATATCTTCCTTGTGAACGCTATGTGCCTGTGGTATTACTGAGAAAGTTTTCCTTGCACCTGTGCATACAAGTACTTGTGCTCATGACAATGAACTCGACTTTGACTTTGAGTTGATAATGAATGGCTGGCAGCAGAAATCAGCAGTGCTATTCCAGGCTTAACCATCCCTCTCCCGGGCTTGGTGGTGAGGATGGATATCAGACCTTCTCTGAATTATGGTGTACATTCCGTCTACCACACATCACACAACACAAAATCTCATCAATGGTGAACTAGAGAGATGTATTCAAACACTAAGGGAAAAGAAGCAACACACACAAAATGCTAGTGAACGCAGCAGGCCAGGCAGCATCTATTGGAAGAAATACAGTCGACGTTTCGGGCTGAGACCCTTCGTCAGGACTAACTGAAAGAAAAGGTAGTAAGAGATTTGAAAGTGGGAGGGGGAGGGGGAGATCCAAAATGACAGGAGAAGACAGGAGGGGGAGGGATGGAGCCAAGAGCTGGACAGTTGATTGGCAAAAGGGATATGAGAGGATCATGGGACAGGAGGCCCAGGGAGAAAGAAAAGGGGGAGGGAAGCCCAGAGGAAGATGGAGAGCAGGCAAGGAGTGATTGTGAGAGGGCCAGAGAGAGAAAAAGAAAAAGGGGGGGGGGGAATAAAAATAAATATTGAATGGGGTAAGAAGGGGAGGAGGGGCATGAACAGAAGTTAGAGAAATCAATGTTCATGCCATCAAGTTCGAGGCTACCCAGATGGAATATAAGGTGTTGTTCCTCCAACCTGAGTGTGGCTTCATCTTTACAGCAGAGGAGGCCGTGGATAGACATGTCAGAATGGGAGTGGGATGTGGAATTAAAATGTGCGGCCACTGGGAGATCCTGCTTTCTCTGGCGGGCAGAGTGTAGGTGTTTAGCGAAACAATCTCCCAGTCTGCGTCAGATCTTGCCAATGTATAGAAGGCTGCATCGGGAGCACCGGACGCAGTATATCACCCCAGCCGACTCACAGGTGAAGTGTCGCCTCACCTGGAAGGACTGTCTGGGGTCCTGAATGGTGGTGAGGAAGGAAGTGTAAGGGCATGTGTAGCACTTGTTCCGCTTACAAGGATAAGTGCCGGGAGGGAGATCGATGGGAAGGGATGGGGGGGATGAATGGACAAGGGAGTCGCATAGGGAGCGATCCCTGCGGAAAGCAGAAGGAGGGGGAAGATGTGCTTGGTGGTGGGATCCCGTTGGAGGTGGAAGAAGCTGTCTTTGTGACAACATTGATATGTGGTTTATAAGGACAACTTGGCCTGTAAGATAATTTCCCTACCAATGCTCCCTTTCAATTCTTTTGCCACTTGTGGCAATTTACACACAGCTTTACAATGTCAGAGAGAAACGGAGCACCAGGGAAAAGTACGAACTCCACGTTGAACCTGGAGCCGTGAGGAAGCAACAGGACCCACTGCACCACAACTGGGTGTGCTTTCTTTTTCGCATCATCCTCTAGAAACTGCTGTGTGTCAAAATTCCTGACGACCTGGCACTAACAATCATTACATCCTCAAACTCACAGAGATCACATTTCCTCCCCATTCTTTCATTTGGTCTGCACAACAACTGAACCTCTTGACCATGTCTGCATGATTTTATGCATTGAGGTGTTGCTACATGTTTGTCTTTTGATAGATATTTGCATTAATTAACAGGTGCACCGGTCTACCTAATAAAGTGCATACTTAATTTGATAATACATTAAACTTTCTTGTTGCCACATTACAGAAAGGATTTGGAGACTTCAGAGAGAGTGCAGAATAAAGGCACCAAGATGTTGTCTGGATCAGAGAGCATCATTTATAGGGAGAAGGTAGATTCACCTGGCCTGTATTCTCTGTAGAGAGAGACTGAGGGGAAACACAGAGAGAGAGACTGAGGGAAGAGAGGGACAGAGAGAGCGACTGAGGGGAGAGAGAGAGAGAGACTGAGGGGAGACAGAGAGAGAGAATGAGGGGAGAGAGAGAGATTGAGGGCAGACAGAGAGAGAGACTGAGGGGAGACAGAGAGAGAGACAGAGGGGAAAGAGAGAGAGAGACTGAGGGGAGACAGAGAGAGAGAGACTGAGAGGAGAGAGAGAGACTGAGGGGAGACAGAGAGAGAGCGACTGAAAGGAGACAGAGAGAGAGAGAGACTGAGGGGAGACAGAGAGAGAGACTAAGGGGAGAGAGAGAGGCTGAGGGGAGAGAGAGAGAGAGACTGAGGGGAGAGAGAGAGACTGAGGGGAGACAGAGAGAGAGACTGAGGGGAGACAGAGAGAGAGAGAGAGAGAGAGAGACAGACTGAGACAGAGAGAGAGACTGAGAGGAGAGAGAGAGAGAGAGAGAGACTGAGGGGAAAGAGAGAGAGGCTGAGGGGAGACAGAGAGAGAGAGACTGAGGGGAGACAGAGAGAGAATGAGGGGAGACAGAGAGAGAGACTGAGGGGAGAGAGAGAGACTGAGGGGAGACAGAGAGACTGAGGGAGACAGAGAGAGAGACTGAAGGGAGACAGAGAGAGAGAGAGAGACTGAGGGGAGACAGAGAGAGAGAGAGACTGAGGGGAGACAGAGAGAGAGAGACTGAGGGAGACAGAGAGACTGAGGGGAGACAGAGAGAGAGACTGAAGGGAGACAGAGAGAGAGACTGAGGGGAGACAGAGAGAGAGAGAGAGAGAGAGAGAGAGAGAGAGACTGACGGGAGACAGAGAGAGAGACTGAGGGAGACAGAGAGAGAGAGAGAGACACTGAGGGGAGACAGAGAGAGAGACTGAGGGGAGAGAGAGAGAGTGACTGAGGGGAGAGAGAGAGAGAGAGTGACTGAGGGGAGACAGAGAGAGAGAGACTGAGGGGAGAGAGAGAGAGACTGAGGGGAGACAGAGAGAGAGAGACTGAGGGGAGACAGAGAGAGAGAGACTGAGGGGAGACAGAGAGAGAGAGAAAGACTGAGGGGAGACAGAGAGAGAGAGAGACTGAGGGGAGAGAGAGAGATTGAGGGGAGACAGAGAGAGAGAGACTGAGGGGAGACAGAGAGAGAGTGACTGAGGGGAGACAGAGAGAGAGAGAGACGGAGGGGAGACAGAGAGAGACGGGGAGACAGAGAGAGAGAGACTAAGGGGACAGAGAGAGGCTGAGGGGAGAGAGAGAGACTGAGGGGAGACAGAGAGAGAGACTGAGGGGAGAGAGAGAGACAGACTGAGAGGAGACAGAGAGAGAGACTGAGGGGAGACAGAGAGAGAGACTGAGGGAGACAGAGAGACTGAGGGGAGACAGAGAGAGAGACTGAAGGGAGACAGAGAGAGAGAGAGACTGAGGGGGGAGAGAGAGAGAGAGAGAGACACTCAGGGGAGACAGAGAGAGAGAGAGACTGAGGGGAGACAGAGAGAGAGAGAGACTGAGGGGAGACAGAGAGAGAGAGACTGACGGAGACAGAGAGACTGAGGGGAGACAGAGAGAGAGACTGAAGGGAGACAGAGAGGGAGACTGAGGGGAGACAGAGAGGGAGAGGGAGGGAGAGAGAGAGAGAGAGAGAGAGAGACTGAGGGGAAGCAGAGAGAGAGAGACTGAGGGGAGACAGAGAGAGAGAGACTGAGGGGAGAGAGAGAGAGAGAGACTGAGGGGAGACAGAGAGAGAGACTGAGGGGAGAGAGAGAGAGTGACTGAGGGGAGACAGAGAGAGAGACTGAGGGGAGACAGAGAGAGAGAGAGAGAGACTGAGGGGGGAGAGAGAGAGACTGAGGGGAGAGAGAGAGAGAGACTGAGGGGAGAGAGAGAGAGACACTGAGGGGAGACAGAGAGAGACTGAGGGGAGAGAGAGAGATTGAGGGGAGACAGAGAGAGAGAGACTGAGGGGAGACAGAGTGAGAGGCTGAGGGGAGAGAGAGAGAGAGAGAGAGAGAGAGAGAGAGACTGAGGGGAGACAGAGAGAGAGGCTGAGGGGAGACAGAGAGAGAGAGAGAGAGAGAGAGACTGAGGGGAGACAGAGAGAGAGACAGAGACTGAGGGGAGACAGAGAGAGAGACAGGGGAGACAGAGAGAGTGAGAGAGACTGAGGGGAGACAGAGAGAGAGAGACTGAGGGGAGACAGAGAGAGAGACTGAGGGGAGAGAGAGAGAGAGAGACTGAGGGGAGACAGAGAGAGAGACTGAGGGGAGAGAGAGAGACTGAGGGGTGACAGAGAGAGAGGGACTGAGGGAGACAGCGAGACTGAGGGGAGACAGAGAGAGAGACTGAAGGGAGACAGAGAGGGAGACTGAGGGGAGACAGAGAGAGAGACAGAGAGAGAGACTGAGGGGAAGCAGAGAGAGAGAGACTGAGGGGAGACAGAGAGAGAGAGAGAGACACTGAGGGGAGACAGAGAGAGAGACTGAGGGGAGAGAGAGAGAGTGACTGAGGGGAGACAGAGAGAGAGACTGAGGGGAGACAGAGAGAGAGAGAGAGACTGAGGGGGGGAGAGAGAGAGACTGAGGGGAGAGAGAGAGAGAGACTGAGGGGAGAGAGAGAGACACACTGAGGGGAGACAGAGAGAGACTGAGGGGAGAGAGAGAGATTGAGGGGAGACAGAGAGAGAGAGACTGAGGGGAGACAGAGTGAATGGCTGAGGGGAGACAGAGAGAGAGGCTGAGGGGAGACAGAGACAGAGAGAGAGAGAGAGACTGAGGGGAGACAGAGAGAGAGACAGGGGAGACAGAGAGAGTGAGAGAGACTGAGGGGAGACAGAGAGAGAGAGACTGAGGGGAGACAGAGAGAGAGACTGAGGGGAGACAGAGAGAGAGACTGAGGGGAGAGAGAGAGAGAGAGACTGAGGGGAGACAGAGAGAGAGACTGAGGGGAGAGAGAGAGACTGAGGGGAGACAGAGAGAGAGGGACTGAGGGGAGACAGAGAGAGACTGAGGGGAGACAGAGAGAGAGCGACTGAGGGGAGAAAGAGAGAGCGAGAGAGAGACTGAGGGGAGACAGAGAGAGAGAGAGAGACACTGAGGGGAGACAGAGAGAGAGACTGAGGGGAGAGAGAAGGGGAGAGAGAGAGAGACTGAAGGGAGAGAGAGAGACTGAGGGGGGAGAGAGAGAGAGACTGAGGGGAGAGAGAGAGACTGAGGGGAGAGAGAGAGACTGAGGGGAGATAGAGAGAGAGAGACTGAGGGGAGACAGCGAGAGACTGAGGAGAGAGAGAGAGAGACTGAGGGGAGAGAGAGAGAAAGAGAGACTGACGGGAGACAGAGAGAGAGACTGAGGGGAGACAGAGAGAGAGAGACTGAGGGGAGACAAAGAGAGAGAGAGAGAGACTGAGGGGAGACAGAGAGAGACTGAGGGGAAAGAGAGAGAGAGGCTGAGGGAAGACAGAGAGAAAGACTGAGGTGAGAGAAAGACTGAAGGGAGACAGAGAGACAGACTGAGGGGAGACAGAGAGAGAGACTGAGGGGAGATAGAGAGAGAGACTGAGGGGAGACAGAGAGAGAGAGACTGAGGGGAGAGAGAGAGACTGAGGGGAGAGAGAGAGACTGAGGGGAGACAGACAGAGAGACACTCAGGGGAGACAGAGAGAGAGAGAGACTGAGGGGAGACAGAGAGAGAGAGAGACTGAGGGGAGACAGAGAGAGAGAGACTGAGACAGAGAGACTGAGGGGAGACAGAGAGAGACTGAAGGGAGACAGAGAGGGAGACTGAGGGGAGAAAGAGAGACTGAGAGAAGAGAGAGAGAGACTGAGGGGAGGCAGAGAGAGAGAGACTGAGGGGAGACAGAGAGAGAGAGAGAGAGAGAGACACTGACGGGAGACAGAGAGAGAGAGAGAGACTGAGGGGAGAGAGAGAGAGTGACTGAGGGGAGACAGAGAGAGAGACTGAGGGGAGACAGAGAGAGAGAGAGAGAGAGAGAGACTGAGGGGGGAGAGAGAGAGACTGAGGGGAGAGAGAGAGAGTGACTGAGGGGAGAGAGAGAGAGAGTGACTGAGGGGAGACAGAGAGAGAGACTGAGGGGAGACAGAGAGAGAGACTGAGGGGGGACAGAGAGAGAGACTGAGGGGGGACAGAGAGAGAGAGAGACTGAGGGGGGAGACAGAGAGAGACTGAGGGAGAGAGAGAGAGAGAGAGACTGAGGGGAGAGAGAGAGATTGAGGTGAGACAGAGAGAGAGAGACTGAGGGGAGACAGAGAGAGAGACTGAGGGGAAAGAGAGAGAGAGACTGAGGGGAGACAGAGTGAGAGACTGAGGGGAGACAGAGCGAGACTGAGGGGAAAGAGAGAGAGAGAGACTGAAGGGAAAGAGAGAGAGACTGAAGGGAGAGAGAGAGAGAGGCTTAGGGGAGACAGAGAGAGAGACTGAGGGGAGTCAGACAGAGAGACTGAGGGGAGAAAGAGAGAGACTGAGGGGAAAGAGAGAGAGAGGCTGAGGGAAGACAGAGAGAAAGACTGAGGTGAGAGAAAGACTGAAGGGAGACAGAGAGACAGACTGAGGGGAGACAGAGAGAGACTGAGGGGAGACAGAGAGAGAGAGACTGAGGGGAGACAGAGAGAGAGAGAGACTGAGGGGAGACAGAGAGAGAGAGAGACTGAGGGGAGACAGAGAGAGAGAGACTGAGACAGAGAGACTGAGGGAGACAGAGAGAGAGACTGAGGGAGACAGAGAGAGAGAGAGAGAGAGAGACACTGACAGGAGACAGAGAGAGAGAGACTGAGGGGAGAGAGAGAGTGACTGAGGGGAGACAGAGAGAGAGACTGAGGGGAGACAGAGAGAGAGAGAGAGAGAGAGACTGAGGGGGAGAGAGAGAGACTGAGGGGAGAGAGAGAGACTGAGGGAGAGAGAGAGAGTGACTGAGGGGAGACAGAGAGAGAGACTGAGGGGAGACAGAGAGAGAGACTGAGGGGGACAGAGAGAGAGACTGAGGGGGGACAGAGAGAGAGAGAGACTGAGGGGGGAGAGAGAGAGAGACTGAGGGGAGAGAGAGAGAGAGACTGAGGGGGGGACAGAGAGAGAGAGAGATTGAGGTGAGACGGAGAGAGAGAGACTGAGGGGAGACAGAGAGAGAGACTGAGGGGAAAGAGAGAGAGAGACTGAGGGGAGACAGAGTGAGAGACTGAGGGGAGACAGAGAGAGACTGAGGGGAAAGAGAGAGAGAGAGACTGAAGGGAGAGAGAGAGAGAGGCTTAGGGGAGACAGAGAGAGAGACTGAGGGGAGTCAGACAGAGAGACTGAGGGGAGAAAGAGAGAGACTGAGGGGAGACAGAGAGAGAGAGAGAGAGACTGAGGGGAGACAGAGAGAGAGAGAGAGAGAGAGAGACTGAGGGGAGACAGAGAGAGAGAGAGAGACTGAGAGGAGACAGAGAGAGAGAGACTGAGGGGAGACAGAGAGAGAGACTGAGGGGAGACAGAGAGACTGAGGGGAGACAGAGAGAGACTGAGGGGAGACAGAGAGAGAGACTGAAGGGAGACAGAGAGGGAGACTGAGGGGAGACAGAGAGAGAGAGAGAGAGAGAGAGAGAGAGAGAGAGACTGAGGGGAGGCAGAGAGAGAGACTGAGGGGAGACAGAGAGAGAGAGAGAGAGAGAGAGACACTGACGGGAGACAGAGAGAGAGAGAGACTGAGGAGAGAGAGAGAGAGTGACTGAGGGGAGACAGAGAGAGAGACTGAGGGGAGACAGAGAGAGAGAGAGAGAGAGAGACTGAGGGGGGAGAGAGAGAGACTGAGGGGAGAGAGAGAGAGTGACTGAGGGGAGAGAGAGAGAGAGTGACTGAGGGGAGACAGAGAGAGAGACTGAGGGGAGACAGAGAGAGAGACTGAGGGGGGACAGAGAGAGAGAGAGACTGAGGGGGGAGAGAGAGAGAGACTGAGGGGAGAGAGAGAGAGAGAGACTGAGGGGAGAGAGAGAGATTGAGGTGAGACAGAGAGAGAGAGACTGAGGGGAGACAGAGAGAGAGACTGAGGGGAAAGAGAGAGAGAGACTGAGGGGAGACAGAGTGAGAGACTGAGGGGAGACAGAGCGAGACTGAGGGGAAAGAGAGAGAGAGAGACTGAAGGGAAAGAGAGAGAGACTGAAGGGAGAGAGAGAGAGAGGCTTAGGGGAGACAGAGAGAGAGACTGAGGGGAGTCAGACAGAGAGACTGAGGGGAGAAAGAGAGAGACTGAGGGGAGACAGAGAGAGACTGAGGGGAAAGAGAGAGAGAGGCTGAGGGAAGACAGAGAGAAAGACTGAGGTGAGAGAAAGACTGAAGGGAGACAGAGAGACAGACTGAGGGGAGACAGAGAGAGACTGAGGGGAGACAGAGAGAGAGAGACTGAGGGGAGACAGAGAGAGAGAGAGACTGAGGGGAGACAGAGAGAGAGAGAGACTGAGGGGAGACAGAGAGAGAGAGACTGAGAGAGAGAGACTGAGGGGAGACAGAGAGAGAGACTGAGGGGAGACAGAGAGAGAGAGAGAGAGAGAGAGAGAGAGAGAGACTGAGGGGAAGCAGAGAGAGAGAGACTGAGGGGAGACAGAGAGAGAGAGACTGAGGGGAGACAGAGAGAGAGAGAGAGAGAGAGACACTGACAGGAGACAGAGAGAGAGAGACTGAGGGGAGAGAGAGAGTGACTGAGGGGAGACAGAGAGAGAGACTGAGGGGAGACAGAGAGAGAGAGAGAGAGAGAGAGAGACTGAGGGGGGAGAGAGAGAGACTGAGGGGAGAGAGAGAGAGACTGAGGGGAGAGAGAGAGAGTGACTGAGGGGAGACAGAGAGAGAGACTGAGGGGAGACAGAGAGAGAGACTGAGGGGGGACAGAGAGAGAGAGAGACTGAGGGGGGAGAGAGAGAGAGACTGAGGGGAGAGAGAGAGAGACTGAGGGGGGACAGAGAGAGAGAGAGATTGAGGTGAGACGGAGAGAGAGAGACTGAGGGGACTGAGGGGAGAGAGAGAGAGACTGAGGGGGGACAGAGAGAGAGAGAGATTGAGGTGAGACGGAGAGAGAGAGACTGAGGGGAGACAGAGAGAGAGACTGAGGGGAAAGAGAGAGAGAGACTGAGGGGAGACAGAGTGAGAGACTGAGGGGAGACAGAGAGAGACTGAGGGGAAAGAGAGAGAGAGAGACTGAAGGGAGAGAGAGAGAGAGGCTTAGGGGAGATAGAGAGAGAGACTGAGGGGAGTCAGACAGAGAGACTGAGGGGAGAAAGAGAGAGACTGAGGGGAGACAGAGAGAGAGAGAGAGAGACTGAGGGGAGACAGAGAGAGAGAGAGAGAGACTGAGAGGAGACAGAGAGAGAGAGACTGAGGAGACAGAGAGAGAGAGACTGAGGGGAGACAGAGAGACTGAGGGGAGACAGAGAGAGACTGAGGGGAGACAGAGAGAGACTGAGGGGAGAGAGAAGAGAGAGAGAGAGACTGAGGGAAGAGAGAGGGAGACTGAGGGGAGAGAGAGAGACTGAGGGGAGACAGAGAGAGAGAGAGAGAGACTGAGGGTAGACAGAGAGAGAGAGACTGAGGGTAGACAGAGAGACTGAGAGAAGAGAGAGAGAGACTGAGGGGAGACAGAGAGAGACACTGAGGGTAGACAGAGAGAGAGAGACTGAGGGAGACAGAGAGAGAGAGAGAGAGAGACACTGAGGGAGAGAGCACTGACGGGACAGAGAGAGAGACTGAGGAGAGAGAGAGTGACTGAGGGGAGACAGAGAGAGAGACTGAGGGGGACAGAGAGAGAGACTGAGGGGGGACAGAGAGAGAGACTGAGGGGGACAGAGAGAGAGAGAGACTGAGGGGGGACAGAGAGAGAGAGAGACTGAGGGGGGAGAGAGAGAGAGAGACTGAGGGGAGAGAGAGAGAGAGACTGAGGGGAGAGAGAGAGAGATTGAGGGAGAGAGAGAGATTGAGGGGAGACAGAGAGAGAGACTGAGGGGAAGAGAGAGAGAGACTGAGGGGAGACAGAGTGA